>NC_080699.1:5939117-6242147 GCF_030445035.2 Dasypus novemcinctus
CCCATCCCAGTGCAAACCATTTGCAGCTATCATGGCTATTTTGAAAATAGCTTCTTAGATTCCTGCACATTATCCTCCCTGCTTTCCACTACTCCTTTATCTTCTTACTCTCTCTTCTCTATCCAGCAGTCAGAGAGATCTTTGAAAATGTAAATCCATATATTCCTCTCATCCTGTCACATTCTAGCTGTTACCATACTTTAATTTTCTTCAGGAATTTGTCACCAGTTGGCATGTACTTATTTGTTTGTGTAATTCTGTTTCTTCCCATGAAAATGAAAGCTCCATAAGAGCACAGACTTTTTTTTTTTTTTAATCTTAGAACAATGCCTGGGCTAAGTGACTGTCAACCAATACTTCTTGAATAAATGAATAAATCAATCTAACTCAGGTGTCACCTACTCCAGGAAACTTTTTGGCCAACAAAATTCTTGCATGCCCCATGCCATGCCTACATTACAAGAGAGTGTATATGTCTATCTCATTATTCCATATTGTTTCAAAGGTTTGGGTAAAAATTGCTCATTAGACTTTTCTTGGAGAATTGGAAATTGGCTCTCTTGTGTTTTTATTTTTAGTGCTATTGTATTGCCAAGCATATAAACACATTGCAGTTGAATGAATGAACGAAGGCTAAGTATCTGTAAGAAATATTTCAGATCTTCCTGTAATCGTTATGAATCATAACCCTTGCAACGTTATCTTTTAAATGCTACACGACATAGGTATCTGGACTTGCAATAGATCTAACATTTAGTAAAGGCTTTGTTGTTTGAGCTGTGTGTGTCAGTGAAACAATCTTTCATCTTTTTTTTTGGTATTTTCAGAGATCATCTATAGCTGGATATTTAACGAGTTCCCCTCCTTTGTGGCGGAAGACAGCCGGCGCTTCATTTCCCAGGAGACAGGCAACCTTTACATTTCTAAAGTCCAAACGTCAGATGTCGGCAGCTATATCTGCCTGGTGAAAAACACAGTGACCAACGCGCGAGTCCTGAGCCCGCCGACGCCGCTCACGCTACGGAATGACGGTAAGTTGCGTGCCCAGGCTCAAGTGGCCACACACCTCACATGGGTACAATTAAAATGCATCCATGTTTCGAAGCATTTGAACCAGTTCAAAGAAAAGCAAAAGGCAACTGCAGTATTTGGAAAGCTACATTTTTGGTCTGAGATTATGCATACCTTAGAATAAAAGTTTTCATTTTGGACGGTGATCCATGGATGAGAAATAGTCACCATAAGGCTACTTTAATGGCAAAATGGGAGTGAGACTCGAGCTGTAATGAAGACTCCACAGTTCTGTTCTTTGCTCTTTAGTGGCTCTATATAGCATATGTGTATGACATGCAAGCATTTATGCGTTCACTTTTCATTACATTTTTATTTTAGCTGCCTTCAAATTGAATGTTCAGCTTCTAATATTTCATGGTATAGCTTTAATTGTTATTATTACTTTTCCAATAACAGGAGCAGTTGGAACTTTAACTTTTAAGTGCAATTCAGGCAGAAGCGATGATTCTATAATTATACATATTGTCATCTATCTAAAGTATCTTCAGATTTAAACACCTCATTTGTAGTTATAGACATTCAGAGTTAAGCATTGCATTAAGAAGTCAAGTGCTATATTCCAGTTGATATATGATATGTGGCTTGCTCTGCCATGCAATAAAAAATCAATGAAGGCATTATTAAGAAGTGAGATTGAGAATGTTGATTGATTGTGAAGTTTTTTTTAAATTGTGTTTTAACTCTATTCTTTCATCTGCTTGTTATTAGAATATATATGTTTCTGACATATATGGCCAAAATCTGAATCACAGGGTTTGACTTATGAATTGGTTTCTCATTTTATGTATTTGGAGTTTATAGTTCATTACATTACAGTTAAAAAAAAAAAAAAGCCATGAGGTAGAAAGTACAAATGTCGTCTCCACTTTAAAGATGAGGAATCTAGTGTTAGAGAGGTCAAGGGACCTGCCAAGGTCGCAAAGCTCAGGAACGACATGGAAGAATTGGAGAGAAGCAAGAATGGAAGTGGGAAGACCAATTCTGGAGCTTCTCAAATTAACCAGCCAAAAAGTGAGGAGGGACTCAGTGAAGACAGTGGTAATAGCACAGGGGAATAGGGAACATGATTGGGATATTAAGGTAGAATTACGAGGATTTGATGGTTAATTAAATCTGGGGCCCTGGAGGAGGAAGTTAGCATATAAAACAATTTCAAGGCTTTGGCATATTTTCTTGAAAGGGTGATGAGTCTCTTCACGAGGAGAGAAAATACAGGAGTACAGAAAGAATGAGGGGTGAGTGAACATGATGAGTTTAGTTTCGTGTATGATCAGATAGTGTCCATGGAAAATCAATGTGGGAATATGCCGCAGGCATTACATGCAGCTAATATCTGTAAGGCAGGCCTGGGCTAGAGAAAGATATTTAAGACATCATTGCCTATCCCATCACTACAGGTGGAGTTATGAGTGTGTGCATTATGCCAACTTGAAGATTATGTAAGAAATGTCAATAGAGTGAGAAGAATAAAGAAAAACCAATATGCATTTTGCAATTTGTCTAACTATAAGCTTGGAATTGAGGTGATTCTCCATAAGCTATTTCCATAAAAATATGAGTGTTTTCTTATTAATTCTGTAGGAATTTAAACCCTCCTGGTCTGAAATAGCGTTTTGCTTCTGGCCAGTGGTCAGTTGGATTACACAGTTTGTTTATGTAGTAGTGTCTTACCTTTGGGTAGTGCCTTAGTTCAAGGAGGACTCTGTCTTCTTCTCATACAGCAGAACTCTTCCCACACATTGCACTGATTCTCACAAGGGAGAGGAGCACATGTATAAGGCAGAATCCAAAATATTGATTGTACCACCTTTAGAAGTGACCAGCACTCATGTGTAGCAGTCTCTCATGCTTCTTACATTTTGTGGCCCAGGTTTACCTTCTACCTTCTATGGTCAAACATTTGAACAAAATGGACAAACATTTCAAGAATAATCTTTTGCCATATTTAAACTCCCTTGCCCCTCTGTCTAATGCTCCTGTGGGGCAAAACCCCAGTCCCTGGGAACTCAGCTACCTCTTGCTCTGTGACTGCCTTGGGAATCTGAGAGCTAGATGAGAAAGTTACAGCAACAATACATTCACGAGCACCCCTTTCAAGTGCATCGGTGCCACTCAGTGTCGCTGAGTTCCTATGGATAGTTAATCTGCACCTCTGTCAAAGGTTATCTTTGCCCCACAACCACCACCTCACAAAAAATGTATAAGCTATAAAACTGCAGCTCCCTCATCATCTCCCTAACAAAAGAAAGTCAAAACTATATAATAGTCTTCCCACACTACTCTTCCCCCAACCTAGTCAATAGAGCTGCTCTTTCCTCCTTAGAACCAATGCCTCCATCCCTGGCCTTGGTTTTTTATCCCCTCTGACTTTTTCAGATTATTACACTATTAATCAGCATTCCTCTTATAATCAATATGGCACCAGTAAAGTAATACACATTTATTAGTCATCGTGTTAATAGAATCCCCTGCAGCCTCGCCCTTGTTAACAACTTCATAAACATCCATTTTTTCAACAAATGTTTATTTTTGAGCAGTTCTATATGAAAGATTCTAAAAATCAAATATAAAAAGGTTGAAGGTACCTATTATTTTAGAATTAACATTCAAGTTAAAAAAAAACACAACAAACGTGGGAGCATCTGCTAAATTTCAATTACATGATTCAGTGACAGTCTTATTTCGGATTTTAGCACCAAAGTTAGGAAACTCAAAATTCTGTCTATAAATTACCTAAGGTTATTGTCTCTTTAGTGTTCTTCATCTTTTACATCCATATGGAATGCATCTAATAGTGGATAAATACTGATGGGAAAAATACTTTCCATTCACCCCACCCCTCGCATTAAAGTCCACTCCCTAAAGTCAACCTTTTAACCTCATTTTATTTATTCATGCGGTTCTCAAATAGTGCTAGCAAATAGCTGTACTTCTTGGTTAATCAAGTTTAGAGAACTGTTGATTCCCAATAGAAGTACACATTTTCTTCTCTCCTGCCCTCCTTCTATTCTTACATATTAATTTCTTTTGATGCTAACCTTTCTAACTCTGGTAATGTCTTTAAGTTTCTGTTCTCTTAACCTTTAAAAATAATTCTCAACTTCCTATTTCATAAGATGAAGATATTTTTATCCCTATGTTTGCCTCTACCTTTTCTGTGCTCCTTTTGTGTCCTGCTTTTGTCTGCTATATATACTCGACATTCTCACCTACAAATACAACCAAATCTACACTTTCTCACAGGCTGATCATAAAAGTAGAAAATCAATAGATATTTGCAAGTTATTACTGTGTAATTATCTAGTATCCTATTCCATGTGTTAAGCCTTTTTCTAGATATGTATGCTTCAGTTACTGGACGTGTTTCTCATGATATCTGAAAACTTTGAATCAAAAATAACATTAAAGAAACTAAGGTTATGGTATACTTTGAATGTAATTTCTTTTAAAATTCTGCTATAAAAATGTTAAGAGTTTGAATTACAGTAGTGAGATATAAACTAAGTCATCAGAATGTGGATGGTATTAAAACCACTGGTATGGTTAAGGTAGACCATAGAAAGAGTATGAAACAGAAAGAGACCAAGCCTTGAGAAATGCGATTTAACTGGGGTAGTACACAGTGATAACCCTACCAAAAAAGAATACAAAGGGTAAACCAGAGTGATAACTGGAGAAAAGCTAGAGTGCGGCATCAGAGAAGCCAAGCGAAGTAAGTAGGCCAATGAGGAAGAGTGGACTTGATGTGGAATAGGAAGTGGAGCAGTAGGTACCACCGGGCTGGGACCGTCCCCGTTTTGAGACCCCACCAGAATGTGGCCATGTGCAAATGGTGGCAGTGAAGAAGGGCATCACTAACAGATGAGACAGTTTTATATATTTCTAGAAGAAAAAGAGAGGATTTGGCTTAAAGGACTAAACAGGTAGAGAAAACTGAAACCTGGGAGAAAGTTCAAGGGGTCTTGGGAGAGGGTTGAAGACCCTGTGCCCAGTGGAACTCTGAAGAAGCGCTGAAGCCAGAGGTCACTAAGGGTGGGGTAAGAAATGGGGCCCTCCCAACGGTGACTGAAGGCTGTACAAGGAGTACCTGTTCCAGGGGAATGCCAGAATCTTCCCCACTCCTGTGCAGGCTAAGAGTCTTCAAAAAGAGTCATGAGGTCATCAGAGGGGTCACGCTTATGCACACCTCAGCAGGACCCCAGAGAGAGCCAAAGTAGGTACAACCCTAGGTGCTTTTTCTCCTGAAGGCTACGGAGATCCACAGGGTATATGGTCATGGCAGATGGATTTGGAGTTCTGTGCCATGTCAGAGGGCCCTACTATGGAATTTGTGCTCCTGAGTGTGATAGAGCTGGACACAGATGTGACCTTCCTCCACATGCCTCTTCTGTCACTTTTACTGAACCTTTGGTTGGTGCTAGGGATGGTGCATATTCAGGGGTCTTGAATCTCTGGACTGCCCTTGTGCCAACTGGGCCCTGAGCCTCAGCAGAGTTGCAACTCCTACTCTCTGGTTCATTGGACTTACCCAGGTCAGCTAACAGGGAGGTGAGGATGGTCAACCACCACACCAGGGAATCAAGAGTGCCAACAACTGCAAGCAGAGAAATTGCATCCATCATCCATGTGGAATCTAAGCCCCCTCTTGATCCAGAGGTGGAGTGGACATCACCATCCCAGGGTCCACAGAATGGAGGAATAAAATATCAATTAGAGTGGACTTACTGATGATATTCTACTATAAAACTATTGTGACTAGAAATAGAAGAAATTGTAGCATTGAGGTGGAGAAAGTGACCACGATAGTTGCTGAGGGCAGGGAGAGGGAAGAAGAGATGTGATGTGGGGGCATTTTTGGGACTTTGAGTTTTCCTAAATGATATTGCAGGGTCAGATGCTTGACTTTACATATCCTGCCATAACCCACTGAATGTACTGGGGGAGTGTGTGAACTACAGCGTAAACTATCATCTATGTGGTGCAGCAGTGCTCCAAAATGTGTTCACTGAGTGTGATGAGTGTGCCACAATGATGGAGGAGGTTGTTGGTCATGGAAAGAGTGGGGTGAGGGGATGGGGGTATAGGGGAACCTCATATTTTTTAATGTAACATTTTTTGTGATGTATATATCTTCAAAAAAATACAATTTACAAAAATGATGGGGTGGGGGTGGGGAGTGGGGTATATGGGAACCTCTTATGTTTTTTATGTTTTTTAATGTAACGTTCTTTGTGATCTATTAATTTTAATTTAAAAAGTGTAAATAAATAAATAAATAAACTACAACAACAACAAAAAAAGACCAACTGGGCTTGCCTCTTAAGAATTTGAATAAACGTTCTGTGAATAGTTAAGGTTTTGCAGGTGAATGGTGGTACCGCAAGGCACAGCCTTCTCGCCTGGCATTTGCATACCCGCCCTCTGCCCTCACCTGGCTGCACAGCCTGACGCGCAGACCACCCGCCAAGCCCGGCCTGCGTCAGAGGGGCCGGTTCTACGCACGTCGTCAGTGGGAACCGCTGCCACCTCCCAGCTTCTCAGGCTTAACTCTCAGGTTCAATTCCACTTCCACAGCTACTGTGAAAAATTACCGAGCTCATTGAGTGGTTAGAGAAGTCACATCAGGATAATGTGTGAAAAAGCAGGCAAGAAACTCAAAAACAAAGGGAGGCACAGAAGAGCATGGAATCATTTTTAAGTCAGGAACCGCTTTCCTCTCATTATGTCATCTCTCCTCAAAGAATGTAATTGAAAAGCGTGGTTATAAGAATGGCATATTCCTGAGAATTTTCCCATGTAGGTGGCAACTATTACACACTTCTGAAAATAAAAATAGAATGATTGTGGATGAGTCTTTTTCCTGCACCACAGTCAGCTGAACTCCCACTGGGTGTTCAGAGCTCTTGGTGCAGGCAGGCATTGTAACTATAACGGGGTTGCTTCGAGCTTGACAAGCCCCCCCTGCAGGGGCTGGAATATCAAAATTATGTCTGATCTGCTGTGACCATAGAGTTAGCTATAAAAATCGCTTCAAGAACATTGTGCTTTTACATTTCTGTAAAAAAAAAAAAAAAATTTAGGTCTTTCTAAAAATAAGAGGGGCTATATGCATGAGCAAACTTCTTTCCAGTACAAGCTAAACGCGATTTAATAAACTTTCTATTGCAAAATGTGTTGTCTTAGCTTGGTTTCCCCTAAAGCAAAGCCTGAGTCGACACTGGCCTGTGGATGGTTTATTTATAACTTACCCCAGGGAGCAGGGGGAGGGAGAGGGTGGGAGCTGGGTGCTGAAACGGTGGCAAGGAGGGGCGCGCTCTCACGGTCACCACTTCTGTGGGGCGCCGAGCCCCGTGCTGGGGGGAAAGCCTTGAGAAGGAGCCCGGAGCTCCCCCCTCCCATTCCCAGAAGCTGGGGCTTCGCTTCCTGCATTTCCAAGTGTCCTCAGCTGCGAATGTGTGAAGCCGGTGCCTTCTGCCCAGCGCCGGCTCCTGCAGCCGTGGCAGGGGCCCCGATCTGGCCACAGCCTCGATTCTGAAACACAGATCATCGGGCAGATCATTTTCACAGGCTTAGCCCATTTGCTTGTAAAAAGGAACTCCGTTTGAATACTTTTATAAAATTCAAATACCCCGATAATGAGGATAGGTGTTTTTACATTTATACTGTCTACACGTTATCTATTCGTTCTGTAAATATTTCACACCCATTACCAGGTGGGTTCTGTGACAGGCAGAACAGATAAAGGTGTAAAACTCTTGAGGAGCTGACAAGTTAGTGACAAATATCATGATGCAGTGCTAAGGTAGCTAAATAGTCATGTTTAGGGAATTGCTATGGAAACACCTAACCGAGGTGACACATCAGAGAACACTTCCTGGAGGAGGTGATGTGTAAATTGGACTCCAAAGATAATTTGGCCTTAGGTCAAGTAAAGAAATGAGACTTGAGGATGCATCAAGTTCACGATCATAAAGGAGAGAGGGCATGATGTAAATGGGTGTGACTTGGCTTAGTATAACAAGAGCAATTGGCTATTTGGTATAACTCACAACAAGGACATAAGAGCTGAGAGTGGAAAGGAGCAAGGGCTCATGAAATACTTAGAAGGCATGCTGTTATAAAGCAGTGGTAAAATTTGGCGGATTTGCAGTGCATGAGGGACGTGATCAGGTTTTCATCTCCCGACACTGCCACGGTGGAAGTAATATCCTCAAGCGTTCACAAATGTGCATTGCACACCTACTATGTGCCAGGTATTTTGTGAGGTCCTGGTGATGTAAGAGAAAGCAAAACCAACATACCACTTGCCCTTGTGTGGTTTACTATCCCCTAAGAGGGAGAATATTACTCTAAATTCTGACAAATAGATTCTGTCTTTGTCCTCCACAGAACCTGAAATGTCGATAACATGCATACCGAATGTCACGTTAGAGACAAGACAACTCTAACTCCAAGAGCAGTTGTGACTAATACAGATTTTTGCTGATGGTTTGGAGGCAGATGAATGAGATGCTTGCATTCCACATAGCGCAGCAAAGACTGTTGAGCACCCTCTGAAGTCACATTTCTCTCGTGTCAAGCTGTCATTCTTAAGGCAGTTGCCATTTCCCCCCCCAGCACAGCCCTGCCTCTCTCCTCCAATCCTGTCTCCTTCAGGAGCGCGCCGGCTTTGTCTTGTACGTGTGGTGATTGTGTTCTTTTGTTTCTCCTGTCATTTGAGTTCTCAGCCCAATCGTGAAAACTTTTTTAAAAAACTTATTTTTATTCAACAGAAGCTTATGTTTAATTACTACATGTCTGGCACTGTTCTGAAGACTTTACAAGTATTAAAGTGAAAAGATGGGAGAATATAGACCAAGCAAATATTAACCCAAATAAGTTGAGGTTGTTGTATTAACATTACAGAAGCTAGACTTTTAGATTGTAAGTGCGTTTCTGGGGAAGGAGGGGATCGCTGCGTTCTGACGATAGGCTCCGGTTCCTGGGAAGATAGGACACAGCTACACGCGTTGTTGCTCCAGTGTTGGCCAGCTTGTTACTATGAGGGGATTTTGTAGAGGGGATTTGCATTTATAATCAGTTGATTACATATATAATCAGAAAATTGGGAAAGGCCCAACGGATAGGGCGTCCGTCTACCACATGGGAGGTCCGTGGTTCAAACCCCGGGCCTCCTTGACCCGTGTGGAGCTGGCCATGCGCAGTGCTGATGCGCGCAAGGAGTGCCCTGCCACGCAGGGGTGTCCCCCGCGTGGGGGAGCCCCACGCGCAAGGAGTGCACCCCGTAAGGAGAGCTGCCCAGCGCAAAAGAAAGTTCAACCTGCCCAGGAGTGGTGCTGCACACAGAGAGAGCTGACGCAGCAAGATGATGCAACAAAAAGAGACACAGATTCCCATGCAGCTGACAAGAATAGAAGCGGACACAGAAGGACACACAGCGAATGGACACAGAGAGCAGACAATGGGGGAGGAGGGAAAGGGGAGAGAAAGAAATAAAAATAAATCTTTTTAAAAAATTGCATCTACATTCAACAAAGAAGATTGCTGTCAGTACTGGGAGCTGAGACAGCACGGCTCTGTGAGACCTCCAATTACGGGCTGTCTGAAAAGCCAGAACGGAGGACTTCAGAAGTCAGAAGAAAAATTTATCTCAAATTCAGCATTAGTCCTTGTTAAAATGTCCAGCTTGGGAAATTTGAACTAAATACTTCAGCAACACCTTTATTGGAGTTTCCAGCCTGTGACTAGATCAACAGAATTTGAATGTGCCATGACCTGGAGTTGCATAAACCAATTCCTTTTTTTTTTCTCCCTTTATTAGAGAAGTTGTGGGTTTACAAAACAATAACACATAAAATACAGGATTCCCATAACCAACCTATAGTTAATATCTTACATTGGTGCAGAATATTTGTTACAGTTGATGAAAGCACATTTTTATAATTGCACTCTTAACCAAAGTCCATGGTTTAATAGGGTTCACTGTGTAGCACAGTTCCATGGATTTTTTTTTACTTTAATTTTTACTCTGTTACCATGTCCACAAACAAATATTTCCCCTTTAACCACATTCAGATGTATATTTCAGTGCTGCCAATGATGTTCAAAATGTTGTGCTACCATCGCCACCATCCATTACCAAAGCATCTTCATTATTCCAAATAGGAACCCTGTACTTTTTAAACATTAACTTTTTCTGGCAACCTATATTCTAGATTCTGACGCTAGGGGTTTGCTTAATCTGATTATTTTATATCAGTGAGATCATACAATATTAGTCCTTTTGTGTCTGGCTTCTTTCACTCTACAAGATGTCATCAAGGCTCATCCATGTTGTCACATGTATCAGAATGTCATTCCTTTTTACAGCTGAATAATATACCATTGTACATGCGTGCTACATTTTGTTTATACTTTCATTGGTTGTTTCCATCTTTTGGTAGTTGTGAATAATACTGCTATGAGCATCTGTGTGTATTGATGGACTTCTGTGGTGGTTTTGTGCTGTATGTACCCAAGAAAAACATGTTCTTAAAGTTAATCCATTCCTGTGGGTGTGAGCCCATTATAAGTAGGAGTTGGTTTTTTTTAAGATTTATTTTTTATTTATTTCTCTCCCTTTCCCCCCCACCCCAGTTGTCTGCTCTCTGTGTCCATTCACCATGTGTTCTTCTGTGTCCGCTTGCATTTTTGTCAGTGGCACTGGAAATCTGTGTCTTTTTTTGTTGTGTCATCTTGCTGCATCAGCTCTCCGTGTGTGCAGTGCCACTCCTGGGCAGGTTGCGCGTTTTTCACGCAGGGCGGCTCTCCTTACGGGACGCGCTCCTTGCACTTGGGGCTCCTGTATGTGGGGGACACCCCTGCGTGGTACGGCACTCCTTGCGTGCATCAGCACGTGGGCCAACTAACCACACGGGTCAGGAGGCCTGGGGTTTGAACCCTGGACCTCCCATGTGGTAGGAGGATGCTCTATTCATTGAGTGGAATCTGCTTCCCAAGTAGGAGCTTTTGATGAGGCCACTTCAGTTAAGGTGGATCCTCTTACTGCAGTCCTCCATAAACAGAACGAATACTGAGAGAGAGAAAACCACAGAAGCAAGAAGCTGAAAACAAGGAAATCCAGAAAAGAAGGGAGAAACCAGCAGACCCTGCCATGTGCCTTGCCTTGTGACAGAAGGGCCAAGGATCACCGGCAGATGGTCTTCAGGAAGAAAGCATCACTTTGATGATTGCTGCCTTGATCACGCCATGATTTGGACATTTTTCTGGTCTCAAAACCATGAGTGGATAAATTCCCATTGTTTAACCTGACCCATCCCATGGTATTTGCTTAGAGCAGCCAAGGAAACTAAAGCAGCCTCTATTTAAAATGAACTACCAGGCCAAGTCATCAGTTGAATATATGTACATTCTCATGAGTTTATTTGAGCATGTTTACTTTTAAGGTAAGAATTTTATCCACAAGGAAATTATGCACAAAATTACTTAGTTATGTAATCAATGAATTGACCCCTTTAATTTACTACTAAGGAACAGAAGTCATGGGCATCCTATAACAATGTATCAATACGGTATGACCTTGAAGATGGTGGTGGGCTAATGGCCCCCTCAGATGTCCACATCCTAATTCCCCGTGACTGTGAGTGTTAGCTAATATGGTAAAGTACCCTGCAGATGTGAGGAAATCAAGGATCTGGATTATTTTGGTACACCCTAAATGTAATCACGAGTGTCCTTATAAGATGGAGGAGGAGGGAGATTTGATTGCAGAAGAGAAGATGGCAATGTGGTGCCTGCAGCAGTAATTGAAGTGATGTACTTCAAAGATGCAGGAAGAGGCCAAGAGCCAAGGAAGTGCTACAGAAGCTGGACAAGGCAAGGAAATGGACTTCCCTAGAAACCCCAGAGGAGGGCGGCCCTGCCGACACTGATTTCAACTAGGAAAGCTGATTTCAGACTTCTGACTTGCAGAACTGTGAGAGTATAAATGTGGGTAGTTGTAAGTCACCAGATTTGTGATGATTTGTTGTAGCAGCCATATGGAACTAGCAGAAAGACCGAACAGAAATATGGGATTACATTTTTCTTGTGGAATTTCCATGTTTTTCCAGTCGTGTGTAGGAGCAGGCTTGTACCTCTTTGGAAAAATTGATGCTGCGCATCTCTTCTCACGTTGGTAGCTTGAACTCTGCCATGATGGGAGTATTGACACCATAGAAAGCAGCATGGATGCGTGTCTGGGCTCCCCCTGCCCATCCCAGGGTCCTGTATAAAGCAGCACCCCACTGGCTGTTCACCACCTAAGATCACATCATTACTGAATCAGAAATAACAATACTTGCTAGACTAACATAAATGTAAATGTACTACATTTCACCCCAGTCCTCTCTGCTTGCTTTGCCCCATTCAAAGCACAGATAAAATGGACTTCTCTTTCCAGTCCCTAAGATTTGGCTTGATACTCAACAGTGAGATATAGCAAGGTCAGTTTCATTTCATGATCAATCTACTTATCACCTTGGCCTTGGGTATTCTAAAATATTTTTTATTTTCTACTCCCAGTGCTACTCTTTGGGTACCAAATGTCCTACCCTAAATTCAGATTTTTTCTTCTTCTAATGTTTGTTCAGAATTTTCTATTTATGGGTAGTTTCCAGGGACTTGGAAAGCTTGGGACAAAAACACTACTTTCAGAATATTCTGGGATATTAATCTATGCTAAGGAAGCTGAATAATATTAAGGCTTTATGTCAAATGCTACAGAAATCTAGAAATGTATTTGCTTTTTATTAATCTTTTATTTATTCTGCTGTATGTCCCTGTGGAAAGCTTATCATCTTGATATGAAACAAATTAAATAAAAACATCAAGAAATCATTGTATAGTTTCTGAATAAAATGAATTTCTCATTTGCTCAGTTGTCCTTGACAATCAGTAATTCCATACAATTGAATTTCTACTAGAGCAAACTTATAAAAACAATTTAAATTCTATCTATGAAGGTCAGAAATTTTATCAAGAAAAACAATGTGTATTTCATTAACTCTGACTTAAAAACTTTGAAGAATTATTTAGCAAGTGCTTTAGAAATAATAAGATAAATTTGATAAATATATATGTAACCTAGTTTTTTTGACTGCTTTCCTACATGAGAACTTGTCATTTGTAATTCAGAAAATAAAATCATAAAGGATGTAAACTTTTGATAAGTGATATTATATAGTGAATATAAGAAAACAAGGTGAACTTTGAGTTGGTTTTAGAAAAGTGGAAACTACACTTTGAGTCATATTAATCTGGCTTCCTTTTCATACTACTTGAGAAACTATACGCACTGCCTTCGCTCTTACTCATCTAGCCGTATAATAATCTGCAATACGGTGTCACACCTCAGCACCCTCTCAAAATGTTTCTCAAATTATTCAGGTGTCTGCTGATCAAAAGGATCATCTCTTACTCAGCCTTCATCATTCTTGACCTCATTGCAATCCATGTTCAAACCTGAAAAATTTTTTTTTTACTTACCTGGCAGTATACTCTCCCAAACTCCTTCATCTCTTTCACTGTGTCTTCTCAATCTACTCCCTAAAGCAATCAGTTCATTTATCTGTCCATCTTTGTATCCACCCACCTAATTTTATGATTTGTTTACACTCAGCTTTGTTCCAGAAAGGATTTAAGGAGGCTGAGTTCCTAAATGTAGATGCTCCTCAAAGATTCTACTCTTGATCTTCATCTATGTTTCTGAATATTTTTCTTCAGTGGGCTCTTCCATTTCTGTGTTTCCAATGTAGAACGTCCCTATAACCTAACTTCTCTAGCTGATATTGTGTTGATATTGGCATCACGTTACTCCTACTCATTCAATGTAAATAGTTCTGGGCCACTAGTATCCTAATCTCATAGCTCACGTTTTCAGTAGGCTCAGCAAGCCCTGTGAATTCTACCTCCACAGTGCCATTCTCATCCATCCTCTTCTTTCAGTTCCTAATATCATCACTCATCTACCACTGGCCCACATCAGCGCCTTCAACAGGCCTTTTCTACAATTCACATGAGGTGAGCAGCAGTTTCTATTCAAAACTCACTCCCCAAAGTATTGCTACATTTTAGTGGTAAAAGAGAGAGGCTGCAGGTGTAACGCCAGCAAACAACTTATAACACCGCCAATCAAGAAAACTTGCAGAAAAACAAGTTCATGAGTGTCACATCACAGCAGAGATTCAAACTTGAATCTAAGTAGATGAATTTTCTTTAAATTAAATCAGCCACAAACTTGGGTTTGATTTACCACCCACTTCACCTTGGATAAAATACTTAACCTGCCTGTGCCTCAGTTTATTCCTCTGACAAGGCAATAGCATTAATCTTTGTCTCCTAGGATTATTGTGAGCATTAACTATGACAGTATATGCAAAGCACTTAGAAGAGTACCTGTTACAGACTAACCCTGAGTGAAGGTAGCTATTAATGCAGATTTATGACACACTTCTCACTGCATTCCACTAGTGAGTCATTATAGTTAGAAAATACTGTCCAAGGCTATTACTGTTAGTGTAGTGTTTATTGTTGCTTACTGCGTGAATTCATACCCCTCGGTCTAGAATTGATGTTTTAGTAGAGGTGAAATGGGCGTTGTCTGGTAGCATTGGGAGGAGCTTTAATATGCCATCACTAATCTTCCATCATTCTCCCTTCCCAACCTGCTCCAGAATTTTCTGATCTCAATCTTTTGTTCTGTTCTCTCTTAACTCCTAGCTCTGAGTCTGTGAGTGACTTACCTAACTTCAAACCAAGAGTTACAATGAACAGAAACGAATTTTTCCATATCACCATATAATTTGGATTTTATTTTAAAAGCATTCTTTTATGTTTGACCAGATTGAAGTTCATCTGTCAATTTTTACCATATCCTCCCACATAGCCTTGTAATGTCTTCATTCCAATTATACTGCTACCTAGTAGGGCTAAGTTTCTCCTGAAAATCTGGAATTTTATTGACTTCTTGCATGTTAGATATTTTAGAAAATAATCAACAAATGCCAGCTCCACTTCAGCCTCTGCAGACTCTTCCATTTTGCCAACACATTGCTACCTATACCTCGGGTTTTCACCAGCTATGATGAAATATTTTCCCTCCATATTATTTCAATTTGATTGATTTAATTAAATTCAATCTATTTAAAACTAACAATAATGAAACTTTTCAGAAGCTTTTGGGAGTCTACATAAATTACATCCAATAGGTCAGCATTTAATAGATTGAGCCCCAAAATTTGCATCAGAATAATGTAGGGTGCTTGTAAAATGGAAATACAGGTTGTATTAAGATATGTCCAATAAGACTGTCTAGAGCTGTATGTAGAAACTAGCACTTTTAACCTGCAGAAATATGAAGTGAACAAATCGTCAAAAAGCCTGTCTCTGCGGGGATGGTGAAGCAGCATCCCTCTCCTGTCTGTAAGGACTAGACATAACCGAATCCAAATTCGTTCTCTCTCCTCAACGGGCAGGACCCCTTCGTCTCCCCAATTCAGTGAGTCATCAAGATCTCCCAGAACCACTCAGCTAGAAAGTGGTGGAGATCCGCTAAGAGTGCTTCTCAGCCTCTGCAGGTGGAGGCCTTCAGGAATTTTCCAGCAGGATAAAGTTCTAGACACCCCCTCTCCCTTGGCAGTCTCAGGCGTACCCGCGCCATCAAGCGCACCATCTGGACTGCATTAGCACAGCTGTCCTGTTGCTGGGATTTCCGAGAGAGTACTGGGAGAGAGACACAGGCAATGATGTGCACTCAAGTTGTGTTCACCTTCTAAATCCCAGGAATCTGAATTTTTCACAAGCATTTTCCAGATATTTCATCAGTTCAATTTGAGAAACACTGCATTTATCATTACTTGTTAGGTGTGTTTGTCGGGATAATATTACACACCTCTACACACTTTTAAACTCTTACTCATACACAAGGTTTCCAAACAAGAGGGAAAGGTTACAACAATTGTTGGAGGTAGCCTTGCTAAAAATACAGATTCCTGGATCTTGCTCCTACATGTTAATATTCTGATTCAGTAGTCCAAAATGGAAATTAGAGGTATTTTATTTCTTTATTAAAGATTTTATGGGTTTCCAGAACAATCATGCATAAAATTCAGGATTTTCATACACCACCACACCAACAGCATCTTGCATTGGCATGGAACATTAGTAACAATTGATGACTGGATATTTTGATAATTGTACTATTAATAAAAGTCCCTGCTTTAGCTTAGTGTTCACTGTGTGGTGTAGTTCCATGGATTGTTTTTAATTTGGTGCAAAAGGAATTGCGGTTTTGGACTGGATTTAAATCATTATAACTAGGCTCAAACACATCTTTATTAATCAAAATAGGAACCATTACAATCAATACATTTTTGCCAATGAGAAATAAATTTGCTTATTCCTGTAGCATAAGAATCCATGCTTCAGGATACAACAAACTCTTGGAAAGTATTTTCTGCATCCTGCTGGTTGCGGAAGTGTTTTCCTTGCAAAAAGTTGTCGAGATGGCTTGAAGAGGTGGTAGTCGGTTGGCAAGAGATCAGGTGACTGTGCAAATAAGGCAAAACTTCATAGCCCAATTCGTTCAACTTCTGAAGCACTGATTGTGTGACATTTGGTCAGGCATTGTCGTGGAGAAGAATTGGGCCCTTTCTGTTGACCAATGCCAGCTGCAGTCATCGCAGTTTTCGGTGCAGCTCATAAATTTGCTGAGCATACTTCTCAGATATAACGGTTTCGCCAGGATTCAGAAAGCAGAAGTGGATCAGACCGGCAGCAGACCACCAAACAGTGACCGTGACCTTTCTTTGGTGCAAGTTTGGCTTTGGAGCTTCTTCTAGGTCCAACCACTAAGCTGGTCATCTCTGGTTGTCATATAAAAAACACTTTTCATTGCATGTCACAATCTGATCAAGAAATGGTCCGTTGTTGTTATGTAGAATAAAAGAAGATGGCATTTCAAAATGACGATTTTTTTGATTTTTGGTCAGCTCATGAGACACCCACTTATTGAGCTTTTTCACCTTTCCAGTTTGTTTCAAATGCCGAATGACCATAGAACGGTCGATGTTGAGTTCTTTGGCAACTTCTCATGTAGTCTAAGAGGACTGGCTTCAGTGATTGCTCTCCATAGGTCGTTGTCAACTTCCGATGGCCGGCTCCTCATCTTCAAGGCTCTCACCTCCTTTGCAAAACTTCTTGAACCACCACTGCACTGTATCTTAGTTATCAGTTCCTGGCCAAATGTGTTGTTGAAGTTGCGAGTTGTCTCTGCTGCCTTATGACCCATTTTGAATTCAAATAAGAAAATCGCTCAAACTTGCTTTTTGTCTAACATCATTTCCGTATTTCTAAAATAAATATAAAATAAACAGCAAGTATTAAGTCATTAGCAAAAAAACATAAAGTGAGAAGTGCACATTAAAATGATGCATAAGTACATTTAATTAAGAGTGTATGCCAATATCAAACAGCACATTTCAACAAAGCAAAACCGCAGTTACTTTTGCACCAATCTAATATTTGTTTTATTGTGTTTATTAACTTCCTGAGGAGCTGCCAAACTGTCTTCCACAGCAGCTGCACCATTTTACATTGCCACCAGCAATATGTGTTCCTGTTTCTCTGCATCCTCTCCAAAACTTCTTATTTTTTGTTTCTTTAGAAGCAGCCATTCTATTGAGTATGAAATGGAATCTAATTGTGGTTTGATTTGCATTCCCCTGATGGCTAATGGAATTGAGCATCTTTTCATGTGTTTTGGGGCCATTCATATATCTTCTTTAAAGACATGTCTATTTAAGTCTTCGCCTACTTTTAATCGGGTTGTTTGTCTCTTTATTAAGTTGAAGGATTTCTTTATGTTTTCTGGATATGAATCTTTTATTGTATAGTGGTTCCCAAACATTTTCTCCCATTGTATAGATTGTCATTTTACTTTCATAATAATGTCCTTTGAGGAAAAAGTTTCTCATTTTCATGAGGTCCCATTTATCCATTTTTTATTTTGTTTGTGCTTTGGGTGTAAAGTCCAAGAAACCATTCTCAACACACAGTCCTGAAGATGCTTTCCTGTATTTTCTTCTAGAAGTTTGATAGTTCTAGCTTTTACATTAAGGTCTTTGATCCATTTTGAGTTGATTTTTTTAAGGGTATGAGGTAGGGGTCCTCCTTTTTTCACAAATGGAGATTCCATTTTCCCGGCGCCATTTGTGAAGAGCCTATTCTTTCCTAATTGAGTGGTCTTTGCCACCTTGTCAAAAATCAGTTGACCATAAAAGTTAGGATTGATTTCTGAACTCTCAGTTATATTCCATTGGTCTATATGTCTATCTTTGTGCCAGTATCATTCTATTTTGATTACTGTGGCTTTGTAATAAATTTTAATATTGGAAAGTATGAGTACTCCAACTTCATTCTTCTTTTACAAGATGGCTTTAGCTTTTCCTTCCATATAAATTTGATGATTGCCTTTTACATCTCTGCAAGAAGGTTTTTGGAATTTCTATTGGGATTGTATTAAATCTATAAATTTCTTTCAGTAGTATAGACATCTGTATGAGTTAGGGTCCTCTAGGGAAAGAGAACTGGCAAGAGGTATCTGTAAGTAGTAAGAGATTTAATAAGATTGTCTCAGGTGACCATGGGGGAGTGCAAGTCCAAATTCTGTAGGGAAATGTATTACTCAGCCAAAGGGGTGCTGATGCAAAATACCAGAAATTGGTTGGTTTTTATAAAGGGTATTTATTGGGGGCAGGAGCTTACAGATACCAGGCCATAAAGCATAAGTTACTTCCCTCACCAAAGTCTATTTTCACGTGTTGGAGTGAGATGGCTGCTGACACCTGTCAGGGTTGAGGCTTCCCGAGTTCCTCCTTCCTGGGACTTGCTTCTCTTTCCTCTGTGAGCTTACTTTCCAGGGCTCTAGCTTAAGACTTCAGCATCAAACTCCAACATCAAAACTCCAACATCAAAACCCTCCAACTCTGTCCTTTGCCATGCCTTTTATCACCAAAGGGTGGGGACCCAATGCCCTACTGGCGCAAGAGGTTCACATAATTACTTAATCAAGTAAACCTATGAATTCAATATAATCTAATATGCCCAGAGGAAAAGATCAGTTTACAAACATAATCCAATATATATATATATATTTTAATTCATCAGTAATATCAAACTGCTATAGGAAGTCTGTAAGTCAGGAAATCTGATGAAAGTCCTTGATGAGTTCCCCAAGAGACACTGGCTACATGAGTTCTCTTCCTGAATGCTGAATCACTTCTCCTTTTAAGCCTTCAACTGATCGGATGAGACTTCACTCACTGATGATGGAAATCTCCTTGGTTAACTGTAGATGTAAACAGCCATAGATGCAATCAACTCAATGATGATTAAAGTCCACAAAATGTCTGTGCAGTAGAATTAGCCCAGTACTTGCTTAACCAAACAACTGCTCACCATTACCTGGACAAGTTGACATATTAGCCTAACCATCACAGTCCACCCCTTTTCAACTTGGCAGTAATACACTTCACCCTAAACCATACTTAATCTCTAAATAAAAATAATAATAGACATATATATTATATGTCAAGAAAGATTCATGACTATTATGGTCCTTCTTTCCATAACAGGTCCCATGGTCAAAGTTGATATTTATCACTACCTTCTTCCACTATGCATTCCATGTTCCCTTTACAAGAGTAAATGAGCAAGCTCCTCAGCTGGCAGTGATCCTTTGCCTGGTGGTGTGCCCCAAACCTTCATTCCTGAAGATTCTTGGCCATTGTTAATCCTGGCTGGATTGAGTTGTTGCAGTTTTCCATTGACTTTAATCATGGAACATGGTAGTACTAAGAGACGACCTAGGGGATCTCCTTCATTCCAGGCAAACTCTTTTTTCCCTCCATTGTGTAGTTGCCATCCTATTTCTCCTTAATAGTCAGGATCAATTATCCCAACCAGTACAGTAATTCCCTTCTTTGCCTGTTGATTCAGAAGCATGAGGAGCCCAAAGTGGTTAGTTTTACCTTCCAGTTCAATGGAATGATTTTCATGTTTCCTGGTGGAAGCAATCCTCCTTTTGGAACCAAGACATGTAGACCAGCAGAGCTTAAGGTTGCAGGGACAGGAAGCAAAATTTTTTCTATTGGATCACTAGAAGCAATAGTGAATAGTACCACTCCCATTTCCACCCACTGATTCCTAGACCCATGAATCCTGGCTATGGGAGAAGCAGCACCATAGAATCAATTCTGATTGAGAGCATCACAACCTCCTGGAGCACATTGTCCCAGACCTGCAAGGTATCATCTCCTAGTCGACACTATAATTGAATCTTCAAAAAGCCATTCCACCGTTCTATCAATCCAGCAGCTTCATGATGATCGGGACATGGTAAAACCACTGTAATCCATGAGTATGTGCCCATTCCCACACATCATTTGGTGCGAAGTGGATTTCTTGACAGAAATGATGCTATATGGAATACCGCGATGGTGGAAAAGGCATTCTGTAAGTCCTCGGATGGTTGGTTTGGCAGAAGCATCGCATGCAGGGAAGGTAAACCCATATCTGGGCTATGTGTCTATTACAGTTAAAATAAATTGCTGCCCCTTCTGTAATGTAATTAACCTGCCACCAGGTAATAGGCTGATCCTTGGGGAATGGTTCCATATCAGGAGCTAAGTGTAGGTCTCTGCTACTGGCAGATTGGGCACTCAGCAGTGGCTTTTGCCAGTTCAGCCTTAGGGAGGAGAAGTCCATGTTGCTGAGCACATGCATAACATCCATCCCTTCCTCTATCCCTATATCCATGGACACTTTGTTCATGAGCCCATTAGGCAATGATAGGAGTGGCTGGGAAAGAGACTGACTGGTATCCACAGAATGGGTCATCTTATCCACTTGATTATTAAAATCTTCCTCTGCTGAAGTAACCATCTGGTGAACATTCGTATGAGACACAAATAACATCATGTTTTTTGCCCACTCAAATAGGTCTAGCCACATACCTCTCCCCAGACCTCTTGGTCACCAATTTTCCTATAATTTTCCTTCCAAGTCCTGACCTTCCAGCTAAACCATTGGCAACAGGCTTTTGTTCACTTTGCCTAGAATGTTTCCGCTTATATAAATAAAGTACAAAGTTAGTAGATGTGCATCTATTTTACTTTTTAGGTACCCCATGATCTATAAGCCAGTTGCTATAGGTCTATAACTCAGAATATTTTGATTGCTGCTTTGAGTCTGCTTTTCATTGTGGTAGCCTGCCTACCTTATTTTTGGCTATTCAGTGCTGCCACTTGCCTTCTACCAGCCCCATAGTGATCACCCCATAGTGTTTAAGGATCAAAGTTCCATGACAGCGTTTCCTAGAGTATTATCTGACCTACAGAGAAGAGCAACCACAGAGCTTTTCAGGGAAGATGGAGTTAGTCTCACAAATGTATTCCTCACAGTCCTGGTGAAAGGTGTGTTCTCTGGACATTCTTGGGGTGGGTGAGCAAGTCTCAGATGGTAAATCCATTCTAACATTCCAATATCTCTAAGCTTTAGATCCCCTCATCTACAGTATACCATGGTAATTCTGGCATCTCAACCTCAGGCAATGTCAGCTATATTTTGGTCCATGTTTCAGCCAGCAACCCGAACAAACTATTAGAGCCCTTTCTAACCCCTTGAGCTACCACATTGAATCCAGAATCTACTTCGTGGGCTCATATCAATAAATTCAGCCTGGTCTAACTTTATATTCCTTCCACCATTATCTCACATCCTTAATATCCATTCCCACACAGATTCTCCTGATTTCTGGCTATATAAACACAAAAATCATGCAGTTCTTTTGGAGGATAGCATATATCATCATGGGTCATAGAATGGATTAGGGAGTGTTCCCTCCTCTAATTTTTGGAAGAGTTTGAGCAGGATTGGATTTAAGTCTTGGAATGTTTGTTAGAATTCTTCTGTAAGGCCACCTGGTCCTGGGCTTTTCTTTTTTGTGACATGTGTTTTGCTTCTTGTGAGATTACACATAAAAGGTAATCTTAAATGTTTCATTGCATGTCCAAGGCATGAAAAGGCACAGAAGACCTGAGAAAATCTGAATAAACAAAGGCTGTTCTAAAGGTTCAGTATAAGCTGGACCAAGCATTGGAGAAGGGGCTTACCAGATAACCAATGTACAATGAAAACCTAGGCAAGAGGGAGAAAGTAGTTTTCAGATTTAGAACACCAAAATAATCAGATGCCCAGATATCAGCAAAAACTTACAAGCCATACTAAGAAACAGGAAGATATGTGTATTAGTCTGCCAAAGTGGTGCCAATGCAAAGTACCAAAAATCTATTGGTTTTTATAAAGAGTATTTATTTGGGGTAAATTTGGGGTTACAAGGCCGTAAAAACGTCCAACTCAAGGTTGTTTCTCACCAAAGTCAACTGCCAGGTGTTGAAGCAAGATTGTCCTGACCTCTGCCTCCCCCCTCGGGCTGCTGCTTCCTCTTCAGGTGCCATGGGCCCAGCCTCTCGAGGCTCTCCTTCCTCCCATAGCGCTCAGTTTCTTTCCAGACCTCCTGTGTCAGTCTCGGCTCTCTTCCCAAGGTCAGCCGTAAACTGTCATGAAATGGTTTCTCTCTCCCTGGGGCTTTAGCTGTTTCACAGGGAAGAATAAAAAAATGGCAGAGCTCTCTCTTCTTGTGTCTTCTTGAGTGAGTGTCTGTTTCTATCAGGCCCACCAAGGGAGTGGGGCCTCCACACGAGCCGTGTCTTACTGATGTGGTCAAATAAAAAAATCTTAACAGGTAATCTAATCAAAGGTCCCTCAACTGAATTTAATATAATGAAAGGGTATCACACTCAGAGGAATAGATTAATTTACAAATGTAATCTTTCTCTTTCTGGGATTCATAATCTCAAATTGTCACACAAGGTTTTGATTCAATCTCTTAACTAATAATTGGTTTGTTAAAATTTTCAATTTCTTCTTGAGTCAATGTAGATTGTTTGTGTGTTTCTAAGAATTTGTCCCTTTCATCTGTATTATCTAATTTTTATTTTAGGAGGTACCAGAGATTGCACCTGTTGAGCAAACACATGCTCAAACACTGAGCTCCACCCGCTCCACTATGTTATCTAATTTAGTGGCATACAGTAGATGACAGTATCCTCTTATACTCTTCAATATTTTGGCAAGATTGGTAGTAGCATTCCCCTATTTATTTCTGCTTTTCATTATTTGTATCCTCTCTCTTTTTCTCTTTGTCAGTCTAGCTAAAATTTTGTTGATTTTACTGATCTTTTCAAAGAACCACCTTTTGGTTTTGTTTTTATTTCATTGTTTTTTATGTTTTGTTTTCTATTACATTTATTTCCACTCTAATCTTCTCTACTTCCTTCCTTCTACTTGCTTTGGGTTTAGTTTGCTCTTCTTCTTCTAGTTCTTCCAGTTTTAGGTTAAGTCTCTGTTTTGAAATCTTTCTTCTTTTTTATTGTAAGCATTTAGAGTTATAAACTTCCCTCAGCACTGCCTTTGCTGCATCCCGTAGTTTTGGTATGTTATGTTTTCATTTGCATTGATCACAAGATATTTCCTAATTTTGCTTTTCCTTTATCCCTTTGATTGTTTAAGTATACTGTTTAATTTCCACATACTTGTGAATTATCTATTTCTCATTTGTTATTGATTTCATTCTGTTGTAGTCACAGAATATGCATTGTATGAATTCAATATTTTTTAATTTATTGAGACTTGTTTTATGACCCAAAATATGGACTATCTTGGAGAATGATCCACTTGCACTTGAGAAAAATGTGTACATTCTCTTTTTCTCATGTGCAGTGCTCTATATATGCCTCTTAGATCTATTAGGGTTAGTGTTTCATCCATGTCCTTTACTTCCTTATTGATCTTTTGGCTAAATATTCTATCCATTACTAAGAGTGGTGTGTTAAAGTCACCTACTATTAATGTAGAACTGTCAGTTATTTCTTCATGTACTTACAGCTATGGTTATTGCTTACATGGTATATTTATTTTCAACTGCTTTCACCCTCAACCTACTTGTGTCTTTGACTTTATGCTAAGTCTCTTGCAGACAGCATGTAGTTGGGATGTACTATTTCATCCGTTCTGCCAGTCTTTGCCCTTTATACTTCACTTCCGTTAATGCCTACTTTTTATCTTTTTAAAATTTTTTAATTTTTTGCTTTTTTGTGTTGTACCATATTGAATGCCTTCTCATTTCTATCTGGATATATTTTTCAGCTATTTTCCTTGTGGTTACTAAGTTATTCTGCTAGACTGCCAAAATGTAATATATAGAAATGGGTTCGTTTTTCCAATGGGATTGATTAGCTTACAAGCTTACAGTTCTGAGGCCATGAAGATATCCAAATCAAGACATCATCTAGGCGATGTTTTCTTCCCCAAGACCAGCTGCCAGTGATCCTGGACTGGGAAGGCACATGGCAGTATCTGCTGGTCTCTCCCTTCTCTTCCAGGTTTCCTTGCCTCCACATTCTTGCTTCCGTGGCTTTCTCTCTGCTTCTGTGACTTTCTCTCTCTGAATTAATTCTCTTATAAAGGACTTTGGTAAGGGGATTAAGACCCACCCTGGGCATGTTGAAATAATATCTGCCCTCAGACCTGGGCCCCAGTAATCTGAATTCCCTAATCAAAAGCCACGATCAGTGATTGGCCATACCCACCCCTGTTCTTGGTGAAGCGGAATCTGATGTCCCTTTCTGTTTCCAGAGAGCTAGCTAGGGACTGGACTGCAAGGCAGTCTACTGTCAGGGTGGGGGTAGATGCCATTAGTCGCTATATGGAGAGAGAAATGCACTATTCTTCACCCTAGTCTATCAGCCTCTTCCTCCCACTCTTCCCAGGATGCCGTACAATGTTCTTATGGCTGCCGGAAATTCAAAATAGTTGTTTCAGACAGTTCCTGCCGATTTAAAAGTTGTTTTGGTGGAAGGACTGTGTCCTGGAGATCCCTGCTCTGCTATCCTCCCTGGAAGAGCCCCTAAAGGTATTTGTTTTTAATAAACATCACAGAAAATTTTTGTGTGCACTCAGGTAAGGTAACTTCTGACATTTTATTTTTTCACAATAGAAAACACTATAATAAAATAGCCAATATAGCTTTTGTACATACATAGAAATTCACATCTTCTAACTATTGTGTTCAGTCACGATTGAAGCATCTTTTGACCGTTAGACTTGCCTTTTCATCATGAGTTTACATGATTTTCAGGTGGTCACAGTACTTCTGCAATTGGTTAGTTGCCTTTGGGAATATTTAAATGTTTTTAAGTTATCATTTTAATACTCCTCATAAGGTAGTTATTAAAACTTAGATTAATGTTCTTTTTAGAAAGATTTCATAATTTCATTGCCATATGTGATGGTTGCTGTTTTTACTTTTTTTATGCAGTCTTTCCAGTATTACCCATTTTTCTTGGTTTGCCAGTTTTCCTTATCATACTTTACACTCCTATATTAATATGATCTACCTGATTTTTTTCCTGCACTTCCAATCAAGTATTTAAAAATAACCTTAAAGCTCCCTATGAATCAATTATTTTAAATTATTTCCTTCAATTTTTTTCTCCTGAACTAATTCTCACATTTTGTCTCAGTTAATTTGTTAAAAATTGAGTAATGCTGTTGGATATTTTAAGCTTTCTCTTATCTTGCAAGGATATTAAACTTATTATTTTGTGATAGCTTTTATTATTCAATGCTAAGAATCACATCCAGGATATTGAGATTTTTAAGTGTTTATTCTGAGATGTAATTTGTAATATTTAGAAGTATTTCTTCCACAAATCACTTCAATGAGATATTTTGCCAATTTATGATAAACAAGTAAGACTTATTTTTTAAATAAGGATACTACTGAAATTCATGTATTCAGATGAGTATTGTGTTCTTCAAAGTAGACGTGCTGGGAGGCTGAAATTCACATGGACCAATGTAATCTTTCCATTGCTCCAAATATCTTGAAACTCACAGATTTATCTTACTACTTCATAACCTTTCTCCTTCAATGCTGTGGCGCCATATCAACTTCCTAAGTAGAAGACTTGATAAGACGAGCTTTCTTCACAGCACCAGTGAGCATTTCCTACATTCTCTCATTTAGTCCTCACAACAAAACAGCATTTTGAGCATATCTTTCCTTTATAGTTAAAGAAACCGGGATTTAGACGGGGTAACTAACCTGTTCAAAGTCACACAGCTAACGACAGCTAACGACAGATGTGTTTGTCTGACTCCAAAGCTTATACTCCTAACTTTTGGGCTTTATTGCTCAGTTACCTCTACTTCAACTGGACCCTCCCAAGGTTGTAGTTCGTGCAAGATCTGAAACTAGAGCTTGAGCTCACACTGGAGTGTTCTGCCCATTGTCTCAGGCTGCCTACCTTATCACGTCAATGCCACAGGATCTTGGATCAACTTCATCAGCATTACCTAGTGACAAATTTAGAGGACATGGCCAGAGATGATCCTCAGTAGGAATAGCATGCTGATCACAGGAGCAGTATTTGCTGTTTCACAATTTCTCTGGAATAGACATTGTAAGGAATTTTTTTCTCAGTTTATCAAGAAAGAGAGAATCCGTTAAACTTATGAAATTAGAATATAAGAAATAACCCATATAAGTAAAATTGGGGTTATGCTGATCTTTGGGAATGACAGAATTTATCTATAGAGAATATAAGGTTGCCTGCTACATAGTGTGGTAATTATCTGTCAGGATGTCTGTCTAGAGAATACATAGCCTAATTTTCTTAATAATTAGTGGAATCTACTTAAATATTACCAAACACCTTTTTCTTTAAAATGTAGGTTTTCTTTTAAAATGCCATGAAACATAAAGAAAACGAACAATGTGCCAAATCTAGAATCATAAAAAATATTTCCATCACTCACTGGTTTAAAAAATAAATGAAAGCCAACATAGAGAAATATTTTGCCATCATCCTAACCTCATGGTGACCAAATACATGTAGTGCAAATTTACCAGATGGCCAATTATCAAGTAATTCATATGTATAAATAGCTGCCCTACCTCTATTCCCCCAAAAGGAGCTTTTAGAGAATTTGAAATTCAGAAATGAAGGAAGAAAACAAATAAAAACAATAGGAAAAACTCAGAGGTTCAGAAATGGACTCAGACAAATCTGGGCAGTTATGCCGACCACTCTGTGAAAGCTCTCCCTCCGCTATGGCATAATGCCTATGCCACTCGGGCTAAAATGCCACCAATTAAACACTCATTTCCATGAAAGAGCCTTCTGTTTTAAAAACTAAGATGTCACTGAGACAATTAGAGATCAGTAATTTTTACTTTAGAGCACACTAGCTGAATCTTTTCTCTTTGCTTTTAACATCTTACTGAGACAGCTGTCGGGTAAGGAAAGAGTTGGATTAGGATTGTAAAGGATGATCACAGAAGGGAATTGGAATGTCACTTTAAAAATGAATTCATTGTATGTATTATTGGGTCAGGCCAAGAGCTTTCGAAGCAGACTTAATTAGGTCATCATCCCAGCTCTGCTTCTTCTTACCTGTGTGACCCACTCTGTCTAACGTTGGTTTCTAGATTTGCGTTAACAGTGACAATATTTACCTTCAAGTTGTTTGACAATTAGAAAAGGCGTGTTTGTAAAGAACCTAGCACTGACTCTTTGCTACTGGGGATTCAAGAGGGATGGCATGTCCTGCCCTACTAAGCTCAGCCTAGCAGGGAAGATAGGGTGATGGTCCCATAAATGTCACAGCACAGCAGGCGATGCATAAAATAAGAAGGTGCCATGTGTTAGGGGCCCAGAGAGAACAGGAGCCTAACTCGGCAGGGCCATCAGGAACATTTGCTCAGAAGAGATGGCATTTGAGCACAAAATTGAACAACAGGGAGTTTGTTGATTGCCCCCATTCTGTGCTGATGTTCCAGACAGCGGCCACGGCATATGCAGAGGAGCTATGGAAGAGAGGTGCGTGGAAAGAGTGGGTGATGCGAAAGGAAAACTCGGGGGCTAGCTTCTGCATCTGTGAAAGAGGCGTGTGGAGGACAGCAGGTGGTTACGTCTTATCTTCTTAATTATAAGATTCTTTGCTTCTAGAACCCAGCGCCCAGAACAGCTTTGTTATTGCTGCTGACTAGTTGTTTTGAGCCAGGTGGTACTTAGTGTGCAAAACAGAGACCAAGCCGTTGTTGACAATGGCGTTAGCCCCAAGCCCTGATTTATACCAGAACACATGGAATAAAATCCATTTATTATTTAACATTGTACTGAACAACTGGAGACAGGTTTTCTGAATTCAGATTCATGTGACTTTAGAGAAGTTTTTTAACCTCTCTGGGTCTCAATTTCTTTAGAGGTTAATGCAGATAATAATGAGACCTAATTCAAAGCGTGGTGAGGATGAGAAGAGTTGAGATATCTAAAGGACTTAGAAGGGAATCAGGCACATAGAAGACACCAAAGAAGTGGGTATTACCTTTGTTATATTATCATTATGCACGTTGCTCTGATTCATGTGTGGCCTGAGATGTCATACTGGAATTTCCATTTTCATTTAAGGTTTTAATTTATCTCTGCAATTTTAGACACCTTATAGAAATTTGATTTAAAAATAGTGGAAAGGGAACGGGTGTAGCTCAGTGGTTGAGTACCTGCTTCCCATGTATGAGGTCCAGGGTTCAATCACCAGTACCACATTAAAAAAAAAAGGAGAAGGAGATTATAACATACAAAAAAAATAGCCACAAATCTTTAATTGTTAGCAATACAAACTATCAAAACCCAACCAGAAGTGAGAAACAAGACCTTACAGATCATATTTGCATCTATCATTAAATCTTTTACTTCCACAAACCTTGATTTCATTGAGCCTGTTTAAGCCTCTAGAACCAGCAGATCTGTGAAGCTCTGGTAGAACAATAAGTCACTTTTTAAAAACAGATTTACAAAAAATTTCCAGGGGGCAGAGATTCGATAGCCATGTAAGAGTGTACTTTTCATGAACATTTAATGTGGGTGCTTGCCTGCTTCAGGGTCCCGTCTGGAAGTGTGAACTCACAGCCAAACAGAACCTGGTCACTTCGTGGAGGAGAGACCCCTTTCCATTAAGAATCCTCCTCTTCAGTGGCAAAGGAAGAAACAGTGCATATTTTAAAGTATACTGATTACTGGTTCCTAGTTTCTGTTGTTTTTAAATTCAACCATTATTTATTTGGTGCTTAAATTCTTTTTGTCCTTTATTTGGCTTGATACTGGATAATATATATTCAGCAACAAAGAATAATAGGGAATCTGATTAACTTAGTGCTGTTATTGCATATTGCCAAGACGAATAGTTTCTTTCGTGAAAGGGAAAAATGGCGAAAACTCAAAAAAATTGTGATTTGCTCATCATCAGCAGGCTTAAGATAGATTCTCCATTTCATCAATGTTAAAGGCCTAAAGTAAATACACTTCATAACAGAAGTATAAACAGCAGTACAATTCTTTGGCAGGTTAATCCATTTTAAAATAAGCATGTCTTTTTTGCCATATGCCAATGTATACATCTATATGAAATCCAAAACAAGTAAATTCAGATTTTCTTCCCAAAACATATTGAAATCTTAAAGTCCCTAGATGAATTTGGGAGAAAGTCCCTAGATGAATTTGGGAGAAATCCTAGAAGCTTCATGGTGGTTTTCCTAGTACTGACCAATGGAAAATTCTTTAATATATTCATAGATTACTCATAACTAACCTGGTCACTGGGTTTGTAGCAGACTATTGCTATCCATGGATACAGAACTTATCATGCTCAGGACAAGCATGAGCCATAACTAAGTGTGAGACGTGGCTTGATCCCCACCAATCTGTTATCTATCTAATGAGAGAAAAAATATGTGGTGACATGGACTATAAATGTGACTCAGTAGAGGTGAGAAGTATAAACAGTAAATACTATAGAAATTTATAGGATGAATCCATCACTATGGGCTACTGTGGTTATAGAAGATTTTCTTGAGGAAAAGGAATTTGAGCGAACCTTGCTGATGATAAGTACTTGAGAAGCTGCAAGGCTGATACCTTCAATATAACAAATTAAAGAATGTGTACTATTTGGAGACAGTTTGACCAAATCGGGAGGGTTATGATGGTCAAGTAGGAGCAATGGTGAAAAGTTTCTCAGGCTTTATATGCCAGAATAAGGAGTTTGAGCTTCATCAATAAGGTAGTGGGGAAACAGTGAATTTTTGAAGAAAGGAAAATAAAAGCTGAAAGCATTAATTTAGAAAGATTAATATGGAGTCATTGAATAGAAATGAAAGGAGGCAAAAAAACAGCAGAGTCTGGGGGGCAAATATATCAGTGATCAAGATGAAGGTGATAAAGGTTTGAATTAGAATTATGCCTTGGAAGAAAAAAGGATGAGCCATATATATGAATTATTGAGCAATATGATGGAGCATTATCTACCTTCAAACAAGAATTAAAGAATGTGTTTATCAGAAGGAATCCAAGATAGTAAACCAAAAGTTTAATAAGATAGTGGTGTCAAATATTCAGTGAGAGAAACCTGTGGACCATGGTGTTCAGACTGGCCCTAGAATGACGTATTATCAGATAAGAGGGAATAAATCTCTATTTAGGCTCTGCAGGTGCACAGAAGAATAAAATCCATTTCCTCACTGCAAGAAACTACAATGCAATGAAGGAGACAGACAAGTAAACATCATTAAAATATAGTGAGATCTGGAAATGCATACTGTGAAAACACAGACCAGAATGAGACTAATTCTTACACAAATGGGGAAATGAAATTTGAGTCGAATTTTGGAAGCTGAATGCAAGTTTATTAAAAAGAGGAATTGGTCCAAAGAGTAAGAGGGAGGAGCAAAAGCATGTGGCTGTCAAATGGCATGGTTACTTTGGAAGTGGAGAAAAGCACATTTTCCACAGGGCGAAATTTGTGAAAAGAATAACTTAAGTATAATACTGGCAAGAGAGATAATGTCCAAATGGTGAAGGGCTCTGGATGGGGGCTTGGAATTTCTTTTAAAAACATTTTTGAGTTAGCAGTTCCTTTAAACAGAGAATATGCATTAAAAAGTTTTTATTGTTCTATGTTGCTGTCAATTTTTTTTTTTTTCAGGTAATAACTGTCATTAGCAGGAAGGACAAATCAACAGATTTCAGCTGTTCATCCAAAAGCTCTTGAATGAGCTTTTGGAAAAGGAATGGATTGATCCAGTGGTGTTAATGGGTTGACAATAGGACAAAGTCCTTCAATTGACTAATAATGGCAAAATAGCTATGATGTGGGAAAAGGTGGAAAGCCAGATGTCTTTTTGACAAGCAGGGGGGAAAAGGACTTAAAGAAATGGTTAAACAAAAAAGTGAGTTTGTTTGTAACATCCTAGGGACAGGTTAGGAGGACATGAGACAGAGAGAAAGACTAAAAGAAAGTGGAAGATTTTGAGCTAGATAAGAGGTCAGATTTGATGATTATAGTTTTGACTGGCAAGATAAGTTAAATAACTGAATATAAATTGAACATGAATAATATCATAAGAAATAAAATACCATAGTAATCCAGAGGCATGGAACAAGATTTCTTCCTAGGGGAAAAATAGTAGTTTTTTGTATTGTGTGTTTTGTGTTTTTTTTTTGGGGGGGGGGGGCGGGGAAAGGCCAGGGGTTCTTTCTTTGTTTCATTTTTATGAGATAGAATTAGAGGTGAAATTTATGATAAATTGACTTTTAATGTGCAGTGCATAGGGATATTTAGGCAAGAACCATATGCATGTGTGAGACTTATAATCAGTTAAGGATAAAACATTTGGAAAATAGCAAGCATTTCTGTTACATGGAATATTGGATGCATGAAAAAGTTTAGTGAAAAGTAAAGTTGAAAAAAAGCACTTCGTAATGGAACATTGAAATCATCCTTATTGCAGTAACTTTTCATGCTCTTAGGTCATTCTTCTTCATTTACAGAAGATGTCTTGATGGCATCTATATTTACATCAGTGACCCATCCAATGCCCTGCTTCTCAGTTTCTTGATCTCCTTGCTTTACATGAACTTATAAGCAACTCTACCTTATCCCCATGGTAATAGCCTGAATCTTTCCACTACCAATTACTCTGCCTTCTTCGAATCTCCACATCAATTGACCTGCTCTCTGCCCACAACTCCTTTGTGTTCAAGAAATTCTGTTTAGTAATTTTTGCTCAATTCTTCAGCTCCTCATATCCTCATGTTCTCAGTGCCTTCTCTTTCCAGCTTAGATTACAGTCATTCATTATGTATACTCCAAACTCTCCATTCCCTCACTCTGCCTATCATGTTGGACTTACCTCCCAAATTTCCAAACTCAGCCTTAGTCGTCCTATCCCATTCACTTAGTGGCTCTCACTATGCAACTTAATGGAATATAATCCATATATTTGACCTACCTCTTATTATCACTAATAAACTGTTTTGACAGTTCTGTGCACTGAGTCCCACACCCTTGTTCCTAATTCAAGGAGTTCGCCTCTGCCAGTACCTTCCTCTCTGGCAAGCATCATTTTCCCTTTCCTACTGACTCATTCTTGCCCACTAGCAGATTTGAATATCTGCCATCTTAAAATTAACCCTTTCTTGATTCCATTCTCCCTCCATCTCCCTTCCTTTTTCTCTGCTCTCCTTTGTAATAAGGCTTCTTTAAAGAGTTGTCTAAATGGTATCTCAAATTTCTGTGTTTTTTTTTTCTTGTAGCCAACTCAATGAGATTTTTATAACTGCCACTCTTGGAAAAGTCACCAAGGATCTTCATGTTAACAAATCTAATGGGCTGGTTAAATGGGGATCTAAAATAAAGCAATTACAATCAAAATGTAAGAAAAAGAATGGATGGGAAAGAGGACAGAGAGACCCAATTTACAGAACTTGGCAACTAATTGATTGTGCAGCAGTGAAGGTACTTTATCAGTTTATCCATTCCTGAAATATTTTTTATTCTCATCTGTCCATATCCCAGTATTTTAAAAAATAAATTCCAGATTTTTATGGTTTTGGGTTACAAATTACTTTTAAATTTTCTTCCAAACAAAAGTTTGAGTTTAAAGATTAGAAAAGAAAACAGATGGTGAAAAAAAAGGAATACGAATGTGATCAGGTTGAACAAATGTTTTATAAATGTAATAAAAGATACAGCACAGGGTACTACAAAAAAAATCTATCCTTTGTCCTCATCCATCCATCCATCCATCCATCCTTCTATCCATCTATCCTTCTATCTTTCTATCTATGCGTGTAGAGGTTAACTTAGTCACCAGCAGGGAGTCGGGGTGGAGAGAGTTAGGAAAGACCTGCTTGAAGTAAAGCCAAATGGTCCTCAAAACTGGAAATACTAAAGACATTCTGCTTTGCAAAAAACAGGAATATTTTCTGGGGAGCATCATAGAACAGTGAGGGGAAAATGGGCTTTAGAATTATCAAGCCCTGGTTTGAACTCCTTATCTGTCACTTAATAGTTCAGTGATGGGTAACCTCCTTGTATTTCCTAAAATTTAAATGTTACTTTACTTGCATTCACTTAAAATAGTATCCAGCTTAGAGCGGTATTAGTCAATGTTTATTCCCTCCCTCCACGTCTAGCATCTTTAATGCACATGAAGCTCTGTGATGAGGCTGTGATAATTGGCCTCCCCACTCTGGAAATATGAGTCTGTTGAACCATATCATCTCTATGGCCTTTGAAATCAGTAAGAGTTTACAAATAGAATATGTGGTGAATTGTTTATGGCGTCAGTCGGGGCCTGGAGTGTCGAGTGTCTCAAATGTGAATGCTAGCGGCAGGAATTCTGATATTCTCAGTAATGATATTGTGATGGGAAAACAATCTGGGCAGATTACAGTGTAAAAATAAACTTCGAACAATAGTTTAAAGCAAGTCATTTGTCACGTTTTCTCCCAGAGTTATGTAACCAAGCAGCTGATCAACTTAGCTGACAGAACTAATTCCTCCAGGATATTTTAAGTCCTTTTGATTTCTTTGTAAGTACTGTATGGATTGGTAGACAGCTATGGGGGAGAAACTTTTCTGGAGGGAAAAACCACTCTGAAGGATAATAAAAATTTGAAATGAAAGACAATGTGGGTGAGTGTTTTGGATATTTGCCAGGAAAACCAGACACTCGCACAAGTGAACCCAAATACGGGTTTTTATTTTTGGGAAATATATGATGCAATAGAAAAGGGAAAATAGAGAAACCCAAGACAGCGACTGAGTGGGCTGGCTTCACAGAGGCAGAATGGAGGGAAGCTGAGTCCACGTAGCTCCAGGAACCTCAGCTGCCAGAGTTTGTGGCCATTCCCTTTATTTCCCCTGATAATGTGACTCAGTTATTAATTATTAGCTATCAAAGTAAGGACTCCAGTCCATTCAGTACCTCATCTGTTATTCTGAAACAGATTTACATAGATTCTTGGTGGCATCTAATAAAAGCCAAAGTTAGGCAGCTGTCAAAATTTTCTTTTTTTTTTTTCATATTCTAAAAGCTTCTAATACTGCACCCACACACACACATACACACACACTATCACATACATATCACAAAGTCAAAGAATCTTAAGAAAAAAATCACCCATAAGAATTTCAAATAATGGACCTGTAGAAACTCTGTTTTCTATCTATAAATATGTATATGAATAGAGGAGTTTCTATAATTTTGTGAAAAGAATGTATGAGAATAAAAAGCATAATTTTCTTAACATGTTTCAAAATAATTCTCATTCGAAGAATATAGTACTCTTTGTTATCAAATTTTCAAGGTTTGCTTTCCTAGCCTGTTGTTGTAATGCTAAAAGAACTTACATGTTTATTCGAAAATACATATATATTTGCTTTCCTTAGCCTTACTTTTTATGAGATATTTTTCTAACTTATTGATAAACATGGAATGAATCTTCAGATGATAGTAGAGAGAGATGAGTGGATTTCCCTAAGTCATATTGGCAAAAAAATAAGTCTTGAACTTCAGTAATCAGGAAAGCAATTACAGTACAAAACAGCTCCTTGATCAATTGTTCTTTTCGTTTGGGGAGGAAAAATTCTTTTTGCTTTTCTGATTTTCAGAATATATATAATAGTGATAAGAAATGTGTCTCCAATAATAAGGTTTTCTAGTTCTTCTCAATCTCCCTGTATAAATAATAGTCATAATGGTGCATTTATTTGAAGATAACAGTCATTTATTTCTTCTTGCCAGGATATTCTTTAAGCACTGTATTTATATAGCACTCACTCACCTTTAAAAGCTGTTTCAGGGTAAAATACATGGGTTAGGTGAGAAAACAATGTGTTGTATATATAGACCTGGACTTGTGAAATTGTTACTCATTAGTGACTCATTGAGGAATTGAAAGGAAGGCCGCATCAAGACACATTGCTGAATGATTAATATTTCTAAAGATTGTAATTATTTATTTGAATACAGTATATATTCTTGAACATACCACTAGATTTTTAAACCCACAGAAACATTTCCCCTCCTATTTACATGTGAGAAAACAGATCCCAAAAGGCACTGGGACTGGCTCCGTGTTTCGGCAGAGCCAGGGCTGGAGTCGCACCATTTCCCCAAGAATCCCAGGTTGATGTCGAGGACACCTGAGAGGATGGGTCAGCCGAGGCTCACGCAGAGCCCAGCCTCTCCCAGGATAATATCACCACGCAGGGATTCCTTCCTTCCGCTCTCATTTTTACCATTATCATTATTATCATAACTCATTATTGCTATTATTTATTTGGATTTTTATTTCCTAATAGAGGGCTTACATAGCACAATAACTGTGTATTTCTATTCAGTTTCCTTACAAGCAAACTGAGCTGTCTCACAGAGCTAGAGACTGGAAGATAGGCTTAAAGGAATTTGGGGTGGAGAGGAAGGTTGCGAGCTGATGCCTACGTGGGTGAAGTCTATTGTAAGATAGAGGTAAGCATATGTACAGGGAAGGGATAAGATGGGGCCCTAGGAACACATTTGGGTGGGGCTTTGTGGGCTTGAGGGAGTAGGGTTGGGAGGGTGGGTCAGATGCCCCAAGGATTTGGGGGAAGTGCTGGGGGAACAGTTGAATATGGGAGAATGTCAGATATATGTTTGAAGCTATAATTTTGAGAAAACTCTTTAGGAAATATAATAAGGAAGGAATATGTATTTAAGGTGCTAAATGGGGGGACATCTGGTACTGGGGCAAGCTTCCAGGGAGTGTGAGTGCTCATTTTGTCATAGTGTATTATATCATTGGGTGGAGACCCATACAATGAGTGTGATGGTGTACCCACATCCTGGGGAGGCCTGATGTTCCCAAATAGAGGGAATTGTGTCTATCAAGAGAATCAGCAGCTCCCAATTAGTTAGGGCAGTCTAGTATGTCAAGCCCTCAGCATTGTTGCACTATCTGTAAATCTTGTCCCTCAAGTAGTGAAGATTGATTGTCACTGTGGGCCCTGAGGGGAGGAGGAGAGAGGTATAGAATAGATGGAAGCAGGGCAACTGGGGGGGCAATGAAAGTGCTCCACTAGATCATGCAATGATGGTTATAGGATATGTTAACTTACACCAAAAGTGTATAAAAGTCTAAGCTAAAATGTAAACCATAATGTAAAACATAAGGATGATAAAAATTTAGAAATTTGTACAGTCTAAAATATAAACCATAATGTAAACCAAAATGGAACCATGTTTGATAGCTATGTTTCAACATCTGTACATCAGCTGCAGCAAATATAGCATGAACATGTAAAAAGATCATTGCTGGAGAAAAGGGAAAAGGCTTTGATGTTGGATATATGGGAGTCCCCTATATTGTATATGTGAATTACTGTGATCTGAAACTTTATTGAAGACAAAATTTAAAAACTAGAGAAAAAAAAGATATTGACACTGAGGAAGAAATTAAAGAAAGTGCCTTGCCACTGTACATACAGGGCAACACCTATTATGGTGATGAAAGGCAAAATGTTTGAAACAAAGCTTTATAATATTTTTCATTTTATTAATACACCAATTTATTTTTACTTTATTTAGTATTTCTAAATTATTATGTATTCTATTTCTGAAATTTAAACCCATCAGTATATTTCAATTTCCTATTAATCAAATTTGGCAATACATTAGGCTTCATTGTTGAAGAAGCTTTGGACCACAGAGAGGTACAACTATAACAGGGGAGGAACACTGGTGTGGGGTGTTATTGACAGGGAGCTCACAAGTTGGGGGGAGTTCTCCAGGGCATGTATATAGGGGACATAAAAGTGTTCTGATATGTGTTGGGTATTTTTGTACTAGTTACAGATACAAATGTCAGCTGAGGGAGTGCTGAGATCCTACCCAGTGGACCTCTGTCACATTCCCCAATGGAATAACAATAATTCCCCAAGTGCAATGGCAAAGACCAACAAGGAAGGATGGTCCAATAATGAGCCCTTGATACTGATGACTGTGCTTATGAGCCTATGTGCCTGAAATATAAACTAGGCCTAGACCTACAGGGTACCTGAGAGTTACCTCCTGAGAGCCTCCATGTTGCTCACATGTGGCCACTCTCTAAGCCAAACTCAGCATGTAAATGTATTACCTTCCTCCCAGCATGGGACATGACTCCTGAGGATGAGCCTCCCTGGCACCAAGGGATACTACCAATCATTAACTGGTGATGCAACTAGAAAGACACCTTGAATAAAAGGGTCAACTCAGACCAGCAGAATATCTCAGCCGACATGTTGGATCAAGTGTTAAAACTGCTTTTTGACCTTGAATAAAAGGGGAAAATGACAAAGATGAATAAATTTATATGGCTAAGAGTCTTCCAAAAAGAGTCGGGAGGTTATCAGAGGGGTCACACTTATGCACACTTCAGCAGGACCCCAGAGAGAGACAAAGTAGATACAACCCTAGGTGCTGGTTCTCCTGAAGGCTACAGAGATCCACAGGGTATATGGTCATGGCAGATGGATTTGGAGTTCTGTGCCATGTCAGAGGGCCCTACTATGGAATTTGTGCTCCTGAGTGTGATGGAGCTGGACTCAGATGTGACCTTCCTCCACATGCCTCTTTTGTCACTTTTACTGAACCTGTGGTTGGCGCTAGGCATGATGCATACTCAGGGGACTTGAATCTTTGGACTGCCCATGTGCCAGCTGGGCTCTGACCCTCAGCAGAGTTGCAACTCCTACTCTCTGGTTCATTGGACTTACCCAGGTCAGCTAACAGGGAGGTGAAGATAGTCAACCACCACACCAGGGAATCAAGAGTGCCAACAACTGCAAGCAGAGGAATTGCATCCATCATCCATGTGGAATCTAAGCCCCCTCTTTTTTTTTCTAAAGATTTATTTATTTCTCTCCCCTTCCACCCCAACCCCCCATTGTCTGTTCTCTGTGTCCATTCACTGTGTGTTCTTTTGGAATCTGTGTTTCTTTTTGTTGTGTCATCTTGTTGTGTTAGCTCTCCATGTGTGCGGCAACATTCTTGGGTAGGCTGCGCTTTCTTTTGCACTGGGCAGCTTTCCTTACAGGGTGCACTCCTTGCGCGTGGGGCTCCCCTATGCGGGGGACACCCCTGCATGGCACAGCACTCCTTGCAAGCATCAGCACTGCACAGGGGCCAGCTCCATGTTAGTCAAGGAGGCCCAGGGTTTGAACTGTGGACCTCCCATATTGTAGGTGGACACCCTATCCATTGGGCCAGGTCCACTTCCCTCTAAGCCCCCTCTTGATCCAGAGGTGAAGTGGACATCACCATCCCAGGGTCCACAGAATGGAGGAATAAAATATCAATTAGAGTGGACTTACTGATATTCTACTATAAAACTATTGTGACTAGTAATAGAAGAAATTGTAGCATTGAGGTGGAGAAAGTGGCCACAGTAGTTGCTGAGAGCTGGAAGAGGGAAGAAGAGATGTCATGTGGGGCATTCTGGGACTTTGAGTTGTTCTAAATGATATTGCAGGGTCAGATGCTGGACTTTATATATTTTGCCATAACCCACTAAATGTACTGGAGGAGAGTGTGTACTACAGGGTAAACTATCATCTATATGGTGTAGCAGTGCCCCAAAATGTGTTCACCGAGTGCAATGAGTGTGCCACAATGATGGGGGAGGTTGTTGGTGTGGGAGGAGTGGGGTGGCGGGGTGGGGGGGTATACAGGAACCTCTTATATTTTTTATCGTAACATTTTTAACATTTTTTTTTGATGTATATATCTTCCAAAAAATACAATTTTCAGAAATGATGGGGTGGGGGGTGGAGAATGGGTTATATGGGAATCGCTTATGTTTTTTATGTTTTTTAATGTAACGTTCCTTGTCATCTATTAACTTTAATTTAAAAAGTGTAAAAAAATAAAAAATAATTTAAAAGGAAATATTTATTGAAACTTAAGTCTATAGAATAAAAGTAATATAGGGAATTCCAATATCACATATTTTTCTTGAAAAATAAAAGAAATTCCCAAGATATTTCACTAAGTGATTTCAATGTATTTAAATGTACAAAGAACATAATGTGAAAACCATGCTCAAAGGCTCTTTACTTTTAGCCATATCCTGAATACACACCTTCATTACATTTCTTATATGTACAACTTACCAACATTTTAATCACTGATAAAAATGAGTCTATATAATGGTATCACCAGGTGCTAGCTCTAAAAAAAATTTCGATACCTATTGAGTACTGGAACTATTTTTCTAAATGAACACTCATACCAATGTATCAAGCCATTGCTGAAGTACATTAGAAGCAGAGCAATAAAATATTAACATCAATAGATATTATTTATCATCTGGCCCCAACCTCCTTTGAAATTTCTCTCACTTCTCTTTTCATATTCACTGCAATGAAATAAATTCTGATAAAATTCCCAGATACAGTCTCTCTTCCATCACTTTACTAACACTGTTCCTTCCACTTGAGAATCACAGTATCACCACCACATCTTCAACTTCAATCCTGGTGTCATAATCCAATTAAAGCACTTTCCTGGTTTTGGTCAATTTTCCAAGTTGCCAGTCATCTCACTGGTCTCTTACTTCCCATAGTATTTTATCTGTTCCTTTTTAATTTCATTTATCCTCTTTCATTTGTATACATAGATATAGATATATAGATTTACAATTAGATAGATGATAGATAGATGATAGAAGATAGATATATAGTTAGATGATAGATAGATAGATAGATAGACAGACAGACAGACAGACAGAGATATATCCAAAGAGAGAAAGACTTGTGGCTTCTAAATTCAATTAGAATTTTAGAATTTGCATTCTCCACTAAAATGTACGCTACTTAAAATGAGGGCAGTTCTTCTCTATAAATGTGTCTTGACTCCTATCCCACCACCACTCCATCTTGTTGTTTGGCCTAGGCCAGTGTTTTGAATGTGATAAACTCAGAATCTAGATGGATTATAAGATAGAATCGGACATTGGGTAACCACTGGTTATACTGGGCCAGTGGGGTATCAGTCAGAACTCTTTTGGTTGCAAATAATGGGAACTTGTGTGAAACAAAATAGGGAATTCATTTTGGTTAACTGGAGAGAAGGATGAGAAGCCAAATTCCAAGTAGAAATGATGAGCTCCAGTAGTCTGTCTTCCCATCTCTCCTCTATATCTGTGCTGGCATAATTCTATCTAAATCAGTTTAATTCTCTTCAATGGCAGATTACCTCTTCCACATACTGTAAGCCACAGCCACAGCAGCTCTCAGACACTCAGGTTTATCTTTGCCAACAAGGAGAAGCTGATACTTGTACTTCCTGGTCCTTACTTTAAAAATCCACATCTTTGGGAAGCGGGCTTGGCCCAGTGGTTAGGGCATCTGTCTACCACATGGGAGGTCCATGGTTCAAACCCTGGGCCTCCTTGACCCATGTGGAGCTGGCCCATGCGCAGTGCTGATGTGCGCAAGGAGTGCCGTGCCACTCAGGGCTGTCCCCTGCATAGGGGAGCCCCACGCACAAGGAGTGCACCCGTAAGGAGAGCCGCCCAGCGCGAAAAAAATGCAGCCTGCCCAGGAATGGTGCCACACACATGGAGAGCTGACATGGCAAGATGATGCACTAAAAAGAAACACAGATTCCCATGCCTCTGACAACAACGGAAGTGGACAACAACAGAAGACGCAGCAAATAGACACAGAGAACAGACAGCCAGGGCAGGGGGGGAAGGGGAGAGAAATAAATAAAATAAATAAATCTGTTAAAAAAAATCTGCATCTTTGACTGGCAACCCCTGGGTCAGCTGCTGATTCATAATTCAATCATTGTGACTAGAACAATAAGATAATATGACTGGCCAAATGTGGGTCAGATGCCAACAATGTGTTAATAAGTATGGCCAGGAAGGCAAAACCCGTAGGGAGATGGCAGCTTCCATTCAACTCTTAGGATCAAAGAAGATGGAAGAGCATTTCCCAAAAAACATGGGGGGTGGGGGTGGGGGGTGGGGGTGAGGTGTGCTTAAAAATGCTGGCTATTCTAAGAGGAATAGAAATAGATGTTAAAGACAAAAGTGAAAATACTTATTCTGCCATAAGAAAAAGAGCAACCAAATCTTTTTTATTCATTAGGGAATCCATATACTTAAGCTTAACTGGATATGAGTTCTTGACCTTTGAAATGAGCACTACAATACATGTTAGACATAAGTGTCATTTGAAGTACTCAACAATCCTATGTCATGGACCAGTCAGAACTGATCTCCCGTCAATCAGAAAAATAAATAGCTCTGGTGGGATTACCAATACAAATAATTTGAATATTATTTGCCCTACTATTAGGGCAAGTAACTGAAGATTACTGTATGCTTTTAGACCCTGTATATATCATTTTTTCAGGCTGTGCTCTATCCTAACAATGGCAATTAACATAAAAATCACAATCAAGACAGTTCCAAATTTATATTTCTTTAATGGACATACAATCACCCAAAGAAACTATTAAAATGTAGAATTTATGGTCCCACCTTCAAAGACTCTGTATCACAAGGTTTGGAATTAGAGCCCATAACTTGAAATATTGATAAATTCTCTAGATTTTCTGATGTCACTGGCTCTCTGTTCTACAACGTATTAGTAGAAACACTACTCTAAATTGCACTCCACTTTTGTAAGAAAATCAACAACCATGAAACCTCCTTTGAGAGGTTTTCTGTTTATTAGGAATTAGTGTAATTTGATCATCTTCTATTGGCATGTCATCCCAAAGTAGGACAGCCAAATAAACCAAGAGAGGCAGGTGTGGGGAAAGAAATGAACACATAGAGCAGTGTCCTTTGAGCAATATTCTGCTCAATATCAGAGGCAATCAAAACATCCAAGAGCTCCCTTGACTAAGGGGAAGAGCCAATATTTTGATCCTCAACTATGTGTCTTGTAGGACTATTTCCCTTTCCTCTCAGCATCAAATCCTGTCCAGCAAAAGCTATTATAAGCCAAGCTGCATATGACTTGAGCTATTAAAAATTGCAGTGGAAACAAGCCAAGTAGCCATAGTAGGCAGTCAGTGATTTATGTAATACCTGTGACATGCCTGGACTATTAAAGTCTGTGATTGAAATTTCTCAACAAACTAATGTCAAAAATAGCTCTGGATTTAAGGGAAAAACAGACAAAAACTACTTGCCTCAGATCCCCCAAGAGGTTTCAGTCAAACCATGGTCAAGTTACTTGACCAATTTAACTCTCTGCTCCCTCATCTTTAAAATAGGAAGAATGAAGAATATAAGCTAAAGTCGTCATAGCCCTAACATAATGGTCCCAAAAATGTAAAGCAAAGCTAAATCCTGAACGTGACCAGGAGAGCTTTCTCACGTGTCCTTCCATCATCACAGGTAGCTTAAAGTAGACAAAATAATTTGAAGCCTCTTATTCAAAACTTGTATTTTTAACACCTCGTTCATGTGTTAGCAACCTCCTGGGCCCTGTCGTTGGCCGTAGTATTATTTCAAGGGCACCAGAGGCCCCTGCCTGGGCAAAATTACTCCCCACATAGTGCTGGAAGTGCCAGCCATTAAGGGGCTCTTAGGGATAAAAGCTGTGCAGGCCACAAACCTTACCTGGAATTGAAGAGAGACAGTGCGTGGAATAGTACCCGTGATACTTTGATATTTAGAGGAGATTCAGGTTTTGAGGGACCTAAAATAATGTACAACTAGGGGATTCTCTTTAATAAAAATAATAAAAAATTATTCATATGAAAGTCAAAAAGGACTATTATTTTAGAATGGAAAAAGGAATCATAACAAAATACTGAAGCCTTAGGGACTCTGGTCCCTTTCTTCTGCGATCTCTTTAGGCAATTGACTAGAAACGCATATGTAGACATACTTACCAACTGCGGCCAGGCTCCTGCCACGTACAGCACCCTCCAGCAGTCACCAGGAGCCAGGCGAGGAGAAAGTCTAAATTTAATAAACATCACGACAAATCAGGCATCCTTAAACCATCAGATGAATAAGCGTACAAGGAAAAGAACACTAAAGAAACAGTTTTAAGAGTAGACGGGGAGAAGCTGACTTTGTAGCCACGGAAGAGGATGCCTGGGAGTCCTCATATGGGGACATCCCAGGAAGGGAACAGTAAAGATAAACTTTTCATCAATGGATACGCTCAACTGAATCTGTAACTAGAACTAGCAGGCCAACTCCTGCTCTTTGGGTAGATTGGAGAGATTCAGGAGAAGAGGAAGACAGGAGGGGGAAATTTTTTCAAAAGGAATTTGGGAAGGACGGCAGGGAGAGCTGGAGAAGGATATAAAATAGAAGACAGAAACATTAGAGAGAGAAGAAATGGTTAAACATCTGCTTTGAGGATACAGTGATACCACTTGCTGTTTGTCATCAGGCTCTTGATGTGCAGCAAACGTTAGACTAGGAAGCACATGTTAGCCTGCTAAAGCAGGGCATTACAGCGTCCATTAACGGTAAGTCCTTTTTATCCCCTCAGCTACAGATTTAGAAAATGAGTCACAGAGGTCGCTGACCTGTCAAAAATGGTAGAGCGCTGTCACTAGCAGACCCCTTCGTAAACATGTTTTACGAAAGCATCAGGGATATCTTCTCTACTATGATTGCTCACCAAAAAATTAGCACAAAAAAGAAAGAGAACTGCCGTGCCCCTCTGCACACTTAAACACTTTCCACCCAACGTTGCCCTGTTCTTCCTCCAAGGCCATCTCAGGTGCTACATTTTTCATAAAGGTTTTCTGCCCACAAGAACTTTCTCTCTCAGCATCTCCAGTGCATCTTTTTTTCATAAAAAAAGATTTTTATGAAATCTTATTTACTCTATTCTGTGTGTCTTCCTTACCCCCGGCATGTCTCGCACATATGCCCAAAGGAACTACCCCCAGGGCTGTTGAGTCACCCAAACCCATATGTACATATTTGCCCACACACAGACACCCCCAAACACGCGAGCTCCTCAGGGAAGCAGCCGTGACTAAATCAGAGCTGTTTCCTCTGTGGTGTTTTCCATGAAGGGGGCTCCTAAAAATCATCTGTTGTAAGAAAATTAGCTCCAGTGCTGCCTGATGGGACTAGAAGCAGAGTCTGCCCGCCCTCAGCAGGTGCACTGTCTTTCCTGGGTAAGGGGATTGTCCAACTCTTGGGGCTTCCACTGTCACTTCCGTTAATGACGCTAAGTGTGTATCATCTGTCCACAGTTCATGCCTACTTTCTTTCCTCATTTGCATTACCAGGTTAGACACTTTCTCCTGAATATCTTTATTTCAAACTCAGTACTCCTCAAATGAAAGTCATCAGCTTTCCTGCTAAATTGTGTTCTTTTTTTTTTCTTTTACTAACATCACCCCATCCCCTAGGCTGAAAATCTTAGCATCATTATTGACACTGATGAACGCTTACCCAAGGGTGAGCCAAGGTGATCAATTTTATCCTTGCTTGTCTTTTCCCTCCTGGTGCCTTTCTCTTCTTATATTGTCATATTTCAAGTTCAGGTTTTTATTACTTCTATCTAGGACTATTTAAATTAGCTCCTAACTGATTTACCTGTCCCTATTCTAATTCCAGGATAGACATATCAGCATTATGTCAAACCTTATTCAAAACCCCAGTGGCTCCAAATTACTTACAGATTAAAATCTAAATGTCTTACCTGAGTAATAAAGACTCTCTTCTTTGGCTTTTATCTGTATTTCCAAATTTGTCTAGTGTCATTGTTCCTTACATACCAACAAACCAGCAAAACTGGCATTTCTATTTCTGGTGATTTCCTCATGTTTTTGTCCTTGTTTCTACAGATCTGTTTGTTTTTTCTCCTTTCTTTTCCCCATTTATCCAAAATCTTAATTATTCATATTATCACAAAGCAGTCTCTCCTCCATGAAACCTTTCCTGATTTCTGGAAGGGATTGTTTTTTCCCCTCAAATGCATGTACTTTCTCTTTTCATGCTACCCATGGCTTCCTAGCCTTTACTATGGTTATTTCGATATATAGCTCTCTTCCCGGACTTCATTTTATGCTGTTTCTCTCTTTCCGAGTATATTTATTGGGTGTTTGAAAACACAGACTAGCTGGTTTGTCTTTAGAACCTCCAAACTGCCTAGCACAACACATGAGTATTATTGATATTCAAAAAATACATGTTCATTTAATAAATTGATATTCATTCATTAATTTGGCAGTGATTAAGAAAGTCATGATATCCTTTCTTATTAAAAATTATCAGCAATTATTTATTATAGGAAATGTCCATAGTTAATTATTTCTTTTGGAGAATAATCAGTAAGTGAGCTACCAGTTTTAACACTTTCAATAATTATAACTTTAAATGGTTTTGAACTTACAAACAATCCAACCCTCAGGCAAAAACTAGAATTTCATCATAATAATTGTTCCTACGTGTACTTCTTATTTCAAGGTATCAGAAAATTTAGCAGTCATCAAGCAGACAATAGCAACTAAACCACACTGATTTTCAATGTAACCTCTCCGGAATTGGAAAGAAACTGTGACATTCATTTTATGTTTAAAGACTATTCTTTATTTCCCAGGTGTGATGGGAGAATATGAGCCGAAAATTGAGGTCCATTTTCCTTTCACGGTTACAGCTGCTAAGGGAACAACGGTTAAGATGGAGTGCTTTGCACTTGGCAAGTAAGTACATATTCTTCCATTATTAGACACAATTGTTTATTAAAATGTGATGGCTAATTTTTAGATCACTTATTTTGCTAGATTTCATTTTCCCAGAAGCTCCTTGGTGGCTATTCATTTTTAAAAAGAAGGGCAAATGGAATTGATGAAGTAACCAATTATAATTCTCTTCCTAGTGGCTTCTATGGAAAATAATGTATATAATTTTGCTATCTTACCAGAAACTTGAATAAATGAAGGAAGAGCTTTACGTATCTCATGTCCACATGTCTTAAAATTTCAGCCTCATCTCTAAAGCTATGCAGTAAATGTAAAGAAGATAAAAGAACAAGGTACTCTCTGCTCCTCATGGATAGGATATAGATTCTGATAAGATATAATAAGGCAGTAATATAACAGTCATAAAAATAACAGGTCACTTCAGTCTCCTGAAATAATGATGAACTGATAGCACCAGCTGCCAATATGTACATCACTTAAGCATTCCCCAAATCAGAAAGATGTTTTCTGTCACACCCTAATAACTTCATGATTCTATTTCTGAGGGTTTAAATCCGACGACATGTAGTCACTTGTCAAATGACAATTACAATGTGGATCTAAGGAGTATGGGATGGTGAGGTTTTGATTACATTTGATTGGGGTATTATGATTTATTGTGAACAATCTTGCTGGGTTTTTCTTCTTTTTTTCTTTTGGGATGATATGGCCTCAGGGTCCTTTCTAGACTCTATAATTATAATTTGCATAAATGCATCTCTGTCTGAGTTACTAATCATTTTACTTCATTTTCAGTGAGATAACTCCCACAACATAACTATAAAGTGCTTGAGATAAATGCGCTACGCAAATGTGCTTTTTAAAGTAGGTTTAGCCTATGGGTGAGGAAAATGTTGGTAAATATGAAAAATTCAGCAGGCAAGTGGAGGCCTCAGGCGTGAACCTGGTAAGCACCGAATTTTATAATTTCAGTCCTGATCAGAGAAATGTCTGCGCAGTTCCGCTCAGATCTAAGCAGCAGCAGCAGCATCGTAAACTAAAATCAAAATAAATTGATGCGTGGTTCCTCTTTTATGCAAACGATGCTCATCAGTAGAAATATATTGCAAGAACTTAAAATACCTCTAGGAGATATTTGAGCAGATATCTAGGAAAGACCTTAAAAAACAAAGATAATGTTAAATACTTAAGATTAAATAAAATTCTTCTATTTCACTATGTGTCTAGATTGTAGTGTCATATTTGAAAACATCCCAAGTAAAAAGCTCAATTCCAACAAGTGCAAAAATACTGTATTTTGACTTGATCCCAACGATTTTATGTATATCCTGCAGCTAAGTAATTCTTAAATGCCAGAATTTGTACTAAAGCCATCAGCAAAGGGAGGTCATATTTTAAGATGTTTTAGTGAGCTAGATTTATACAGAAAAATAATAATAATATGGGCTATTTCCCCAGGCAGGGTTATTGAATCAGTTAGTTGTGTTTGCTTTTAGAAGCCTTGAAATATACTTAGGAAATTAATCCTTAAAGTCCCTTATATTCTAGGTAGATTCCAACAGTCAGATCGTTTACATTGTTTTAGTAATACTTCCCTTTTCTTCAACTTCTCCACTCCTTCTTTGTCCCCCAATACCCCCTCCCTCCAAAAATAAAATAAAATTAAGGATGGGTAAGGAAGACACATAACTTTACTTAATCCAGACCATTCTCTGTTGCTCATTTGCTGTCCTTTCTGTGAAATGTCACAAGTATGAAGAAAATGTGTCATGAAGAAACTTGCGTCTCCTTTAATACTGCCCCTGCTAACCTGGCTAAAGTAAACAAAATCAAAGAAGTAACATCTTCTCTACATTCATCACTTTACAGGGATTAGCATGCAGATTAGAGCACCCTTGCTCCCAGGCAGGAGCACAGTGATTTCCAATCAATGCCCTGTCATCTGCTTTGTTCTTACAGTTCACCCAAGCTGCTCCCCACTTTAACAACGTGGTGCTCTGGTGGGCCTTTGTCTTTTCAGAAAACTTTTAATATCTTGTGCTGGATATCGGTCAGGACCTTGTCACCCAGGCTGATTCTTCCATGATGGATTTAGTTTGTGAGGCTACTCAAAGCAGATACCATAAAATGAGTTTGCTTTGAGCATTGGGAATTTAGTAGCTTACAGTTCGAGGCCGTGAGAATGTATAAATCAAGCCATCCTCAAGACAATGCTTTCCTCCTGAAGACTGGCTGCCAACTATCCCGGGCTCCTCTGCCACCTGGCTAGGCACATGGCGGCCATCTGCTGGGCTCTCCCTTCTCTGCCAGGTTTTGTGGCTTCAGCTTCCTGCTTTGGTTGCTTTCTTTCTTTCTCTGTATTCATCCCATTTACAAAGGCCTCCAGTAAGAGGCTTAAGACCCGCCGTGGGCCTTGCCTTAACTGAAGTAAGTAATCCATTCCTGCACCCACAGGAATGGATTAGCTTTAAGAAAAGGATATATTTTCTGGAGTACATACAGTTCCAAATACCGCTTTGCTCATTTTGTCTTCATAGAGTATTATAACTAATCTATCTCGGAGTATCAAAACTAAATTTTTGGCATGGAATCATGTCAAGCTCTTTTCCATCTCATGACCTTTGTGCTTGCTATTTCCTCTTTCTAGAATACCCTTCTATCATTATTGCCTCTCTCTTACCCTCAGGCCTCAACTTAAATATCACATCCCTAAAAAAGCCATCTGTGACCACCTCATCTAACTCACACCCATTTTCTCTATCTAACCACCTGTATTTTTTCCTCATAACTTTTACACATTTTAAAATTATATATATATATATATTTGTCTACTTATAAAAAGTAAAAAGAAAAACTGTATCAGTCAGGACACCAGTTGGAAACAGGATCTGACTCGGATGGTTCAAGAGTTTAGTGAAGGCACGACTTGCAGCATTGTGAGCAGGGCTAAGAAGGTCAAGAATGCAGTAAGCCAGCACCCACGCGGTGAGCCAGCGCCCACGCGGTGAGCCAGCGCCCACGCAGTGAGCCGAGCACCCACGCGGTGAGCCAGCACCCACGCGGTGAGCCAGCGCCCACGCGGTGAGCCGAGCACCCACGCGGTGAGCCAGCGCCCACACAGGTGAGTCACGCAGCAAGACGATGATGCAACAAAAGAGAGACGAAGGGGAGAGTCAAGGTGAAGCACAGCAGAGACCAGGAACTGAGGTGGCAGAATTGACGGGGAACATCTGTCCATGTCAGAGGTCCCCAGGATTGAATCCTGGTGTATCTAGAGGCTGTCCTGCAAGCACAGGGGACGCAGTCCCTAGATGCAAAGCAGAGTAGAGAGTTCAGGGAGAAAGGAGGGTGTCAGGCAAGAGAGGCTAACAGAATAGCGAGCACAGTCCCCATCATTAGACCTGAAGCCCCACGAGGGCAGGAATCTTGACTGCATTTCTCTCCTGTTCATTCCTAGTGCTAAACACAGTGCTGAGCACAAAGGCAGCACTAAGGAAAGACCTGTTGAATGAATGAATGCACTCAAATACTGTGTCTACTTAATCTAAGCAGCTCTATTAACAGGTAATAAGTTATAACTTCTTTAATCACAAAACTTCTTGACTACCTCCTGCCATACTCAGCCACTGACACCCACTCCACATTCTTCTCTCCGGCCTTCTCATTTTCTCCTATTTAAGTCCAAATTCAAACTTATTCTTTTGTCCCCATCTCTTCCTGAGTATTCTTGCCTCACTCCTTCAAGTATCTCTTTCTCCTAGACTTACGGTCTTTCCTTCTTTCATTTTATCCTTAAAACTTATTTTCACTTCTAAGTCATGCTTAGTATTTAACAAAACAGTCCAAAACCCAACCTCAATATCTTGCCCCATAGGAAGATTTCTTTGCTTTATTTGTTTGCTTGGTTGATTGGTTTTGTGTGTGTGTATGTGTGTGTGTGTGTGTTTGAGGGGTAGAGTGAGGATAAGAATTAAGTTTATCATATTTAAAAGCTACAGTGAAGGACAGAGTAGAAAATATGTTTCACAGAGAGTGATCTTTGATGGAACAGTGGCTTGAATGACAGATAAGGAGACCATGAGCACAAAATCTTACTGCTTCCAACCTTGCCTCCACCTAATCCTACTGGGGCAATCCAGATTTCCTACTGAAAAATCACCATTTTTAACCTGGTATGCACTAAATCAAGCATGGTTGTAGAAAAGCCTCCTCTCTGAAGGAAAAATGATCCATTCATCAATACAGAGTTCATAAAAAAGCAAGACCTCTATGCATAGTTCACTTCATAAATGTAAATGCACTGAAGTCTCTTGAATGAACTTAGTATCAGATTCTAGCCTAAAGGTATTAACTGTGCCAGGGACTGTATCAGCTGCCATTTACCAAAGAGATCCCATTTCATCTTCCCATGTCCATTTACCTGGATCTGCTTCACAATTGCTGGAGTCCAGTCTCAGTTGTTACAGCAGAAGCAGCTGCACACCCTGACTACGCTATCGCCCCCACCCCCCCTTCAAACTTTATCTCTAGGCAGATTTACTGATCAGCTTTTTGGTTTCAATTTTAAACTGAAACTAAACTGCAATAACAGCAAGTTTTCTGCCTCGTGCACTTTCTCTGACAAACTAGGAAATGTATCTGATTGTTAAAGAATCATATTTTCAAAATATGTCAGGATACTGTACCATTACTCAGAAACTTTGCTTTTACCTCACAAAATGTATATTAATCTTTAAACTATCTTCCTGTAATGGTGTTCAGTTCCTGTAACTTAGGTTTTGTGAATTAATACAACCTTAATTGCCCAGATAATTTTAAAATATATGAATTAGTCAGGGTTCCCTAGGGAAACAGAACTTACACGTGATATCTGTAAATAGCATGAGAGTTTATAAAATTGTCTCATGTGACTGTGGGGACACACAAGTCCAAATTCCACAGGGCAGGCTGCAAACCAGGGGCTCTGATGAAGGTCCTTGATGAGTTCCCCAGGAGACACTGACTGTCTGAAGTAGAGATGGGAATTCTCTCTCTGAATGCTGAAATCACTTCTCCTTTTAAGACCTTCAACCGAATGGATGAAACACCTCTCACTGCTGAAGGCCATCTCCTCAGTTGAGTGTAGATGTAACCAGCCATCTGTACAATCAACTCATTGATGACTAAAGTCCGTGAAATGCCCTTGTATTACAATTATCCCAGTGCTGGCTTGACCCAACAACTGGGCACCATTACCTGACCCAGTTGATACATTAGCCTAACCATCACAATATATAAGTAAGCTTGTGTGTCTTCCATATTCTTATGGGAAATAGCAGAAGATAAATGATTTTAGGTTATCAAATTTTACTATCTTTTGATATCACCGACATTCACCAACCTGGCTAATTTGAAGTTAAGTAAACAATCACTAGGAAAGCTATAAGCTGAAAGATATCTTCCAAAGAAACTCTGGCTTGGTTTAGCAAAAATCAGATGGTTTCTTTACATGCTACTGGGGCAGAAAACAACAGGAATGTACTAGTGATGCTTCTAGAAATTTCCCTTAAAAATAGACTTTGGCAATACTGAATGTAGACTTTATAACATGATATAACTGTGATATGCTAAATTTGGTATTGTTCCATTCTGCAAAGGCATTATTTCCTCAGAAAAAAAGGAAATCCTTAAGGAGGATCCATAGGGAAACAAAGGTGTGTAAAGACTGAGAAATACCACCAAGCATTAAAAACAGTGGAGAGGGGGGATTAATTACTTTGGAAAGAAAAGGCTGTTTTAAACACATTGGAGGTTATTATCAAGAGATTGCTCACCAACTGTTCTCCAGTTTTAGCAGGGCTGGGGAGGGAGGGTGCTTTCATGAGTATGAGATTAAACTAGCAAAATTAGATTGGCTGCAATGTAGGAGTTCTTGAGAAAGAGTTGTTATAGAGAAAATGGCTTATCAGGAGAGGCAGTAGATGTTCTTTCTCCACACTGCTTTAAGAATATAATAATACCCATTTGTCTTCTAATAATTTAGATGTAATGTTCCCTGAAATGAGAGAAATGGTCTAGGTCAGGGTTGGAAATGAAAATTTTAACATTCTCTTTTGCTGGCCGCTCATCCACCCACACTCAGGCAGAATATGAAGAGTAGAAAGAAAGAGCCAAGCAGACTTAATTAGCTGCCTCTTGGCAACTACGTTATTATATAACATTTTAAAGTGGCTGGCGGCATATGCAGGAAGTTGAAATAAAGAATGTTGCCTTTTCTTGCTCAGTGTCAGCCTGGAGCCTTAGGTAAGGAAGAAAGTATGTTTTTTATACTAACCAGGTCTGCTTTTAAACAAAGGACACAACACTCTTGAGAGAAAGTGAGAGACACAGGGTCCAAGGATAATGCAAGTACAGAATCCCATAGGGCCCCTATAAATATTTCCTCTCAACAGTTCTAAATGTGGTATGTAATTGTTAGTCGGTGATATTTTCAACTGGTTGTGCTGAGTTTTTAAGTCAAGCCTACATGAAGGAAGTCACTTAATCTCAGACTCTCATAGATGTAAATCATGGCCATCACTGTAACCTCAGTCCCTCCATCTCTCTATTGCTGCAGAGTTTCTCCTAGCTATCCTAGTTTGAGTTTTTTGCAGAACCCAAAAAATCCTGTTCTTAAAGCAAACCCATTCCTGTGCCTATAAACCTACTGTATGTGGTGGGACCTTTTGGTTAGAGTCAGTTAAGAGACCTTTTGATTAGATCACTTTTTCTTCGATCGCTTCAGTTAAGGGCCTTTGATTAGACTGCAAGACACTTTGGTTGGGCTGAATTCAGTTGGGGGCCCTTGATTGCCTCAGTGAGGCATGACTCACTCCACCCTTTTGCTGGAGCCCTTTATAAATGGGAGAAACTGCAGAAACACAGAGAAAGAAAGCTGCCATTTTTACCCTTCCATGTGAGAGCCAACTCCAGTGATGGAGGAACCCTGAGAGGCTGAGAGAGAAGCTAGAGGCTGGAATCAGCACAGCAGCCCAAAGCTGAAGCAACAGGCCAGAGGAGAGGGGAGAGATGTGCCCTGTGCCTGATCACCCGCAGCTGAGCTCAGGGAGAGAGTGAGCCTGGAGGAGAGGGCAGAGACTGGTGCCATTTTGCCTTGCCACGTGGCAGGAGTCCAGAATCACCAGCAGTGGACATTTGGTGAGGCAGAATCTCTTATGATGCCTTGATTTGGACATTTTCACAGCCTCAGATCTGTAAGATTTTCCCCTAATAAATTCCCATTATAAAAGCCCGCCCATTTCTGATATCTTGCACTGGCAGCCGTTAGCACACTAAAGCCCCAGCTTTTGGCCTGCCTGCTACCTGGAACCCATGTGGAGTTGCTCTGAGTAGGGGTCCACTAATAACCCACGTTTTGTCTCCTTGCACTTCCACTTGCTTTGCTAATCCCCCCTCAGCTCAGCCACCCTTCCCTCCAGTCTTGGGGTGCCATGCCAAACATTTCTGCTGAGCAGCTCCATGGCATTGCTTGGTCCTAGGCAAAGCCTAGTAGTCTCTGTTTCCATTTCTAGTTCAGTGCCTTTGCTTGGTCCCACAGTGCTGTTCAAACTAAAATGTATTAAGCATCTAAATGTGCACATCATTATGCAGGTACTGTGAAGGCACAAAAGAGCTTTCCTCCTTTAGTTTCCATGACAATAAATGATCCTTGTCCTCCTCTTAGTTGTTTGGCCACACCTTCTCAAGATTTTCCCCTGTCTCATTTTTCTCTATTTGTCTGATCTGTCCTGAGCCCACTCATTCTTTATCTGCAACAAAAGCTATTTTCCTAAAATAAGCCTTAGCAAGTCACTTCCTGGTCCATGATTTTAATTCATTGTTATCTGTTTAATAAAAAATCTAAATAACTTAGAATAATAGAAAACGTAGAGAAAACAAAGTATAGTGATTAAAGTAACCAACTCTGGAGCCCAACTGCCTAAATTTGAATTTCTGCTCAAACTCTTGATAGCTCACATATGCCCTTGGGAAATTCATTTAACCTGTGTTTCTGAAACATCATTTATAAAATGGAGACACATTTACCTATTGTTACCTATTGTTGTAAGGGTTAAAAGAGGTAATAAATAGAACAGGGTCTGGAACAAAATATGTACCATAAATGTTAGCCATTATCATTAACCGTCTTTATGGTAAAAACTCGTCAACTGGATAGAAACTTAACAACTGGGTAAATGAAAGGGTAAAATGAGTGTTTTCATTTGCCAATGAGGGCTGCTGCACAGTACCAGGGGCGGGTTGGCTTTTATAGAGGCGTTGATTTGGAGTAAAAGCTTACAGTGCCAAGGCCATCAAAAGTCCAAACCAAGGCACTGTGAGAAGAGCTTTCTCACCAGGGTCAGCTACTGTTCATCCTTCATCCGAGCACGTGGCACAGCAAGCTCTCTGCAGACGACTCCGCCAGCCCTCGGCCGTCTTGGGTCCGGCTCCCAGGGCTGGTCCGGGCCTCCGCCCTCAGGCTGGCTGGTGGCCTCCGTCCTCAGGCTGGCTGCTCTGCTCTCCTTCCACTGTGAGCACCCTGGCGTGCAGCAGGGCCCTCTCCTCCTGAGCAGCTCCGTGGGCCCAGCCTCTTGGGAGCTTCGTGCTTAAGCCATCCTCTAGTTAACCAGCCAGGGACCCCAAGATTTCAGGAGGTCCATGAGCTTGAATTTTTAAAAATCAACTTATTGTCTTCAATGTCTCTGACTTCTAGCTGAAATTGAGCCTTTCCTTCACTTACGAATGAATGCAGCAAATACATGACACTAGTACTCACTTCACCGGGCAGGCAAGGCCAGGGTTCCTCGTCCCCGCTCTAGCCTCTGCCATGCACAGGCTCAACCCTGGCCGCTCCTTCTCCAGACCCAGCCAGAGGGCGGAGGCTCAGCCTGGGCCACGCCTCGCTGACCGGTCCAGTCAGAGGGGCTCCCGGCCACAGGAGCGGGTTAGCTCCCCAAGGCCACCTTCCTCCTTCAGGGACTAGTGAAAGCATTTCAACTGGGGTAGCACCTGCGGGGAGCAGCACCCGCCGCCGGGGCTGCGGGAACAGAAGCAAGAACTGCAATCAGTAGGAAGTGGCAGCTACCCCGACCCTGAGCAGGGGCACCGGCCGGCTCGTCCTGGGGTCTCCGAGCTGGGGTGCGACGAAGCTAGTCCTGCAAGTGCGGGGAGCACGGCCGACGGGCTGCCACGGGAAGGCAAGGGAGCCGTGCCGAGGTGCTGCAGGCCGGGCCAGGCGCGCAGAGACCCAGAGACCCAGGGCGAGCAACGAGGAGGGCGCCCTGCCAGCCCCAGCCTCGCGCCTCCCGCCGGCACCCCGATCGGCAGTGCTCGCGGGGAGCCCCCTCAAAGCAGAAACGTGGCCTTCAGAGACCCAGCCCAGGCCTCGCTGAGCGGAGCCTGAAAGCAGCTGAGCGACCGCCCAGGCTCCGCTCGGCTCTTCCAACCTCGGCCCTCGTGGCCCACCGCCCGCACCCTAGCCCTCGGGCTGTGCCACCGCTGCGGCCCAGCGCCCTGTGCCCCGGACACCGACGTCCAGGCTGCTGGGGCTTCACGGTCTAGGCCAAATGCCATGTCTCTGTCCCGTCCTCCTGCTTTTTTTTCAGACCCAGTCTCTTAAATTCAGGATTCTGCGACCATTCGAATTGCCCATTTAGCCTGCCCTTCGGGGGATGGGCTGTGCATATTTGTCTTCTTTATTGTGCTAAATTTTGGGGTCCCTTGAGTGTTCTTGGATGCAACAGCAGCTGGATATATTAATAGTTACTCTCTTGAGGAAGGTGCGACAAACGCGGTCTCTGTCGTTTAGCCTGGGAAATATTGCCGCCTTTGGCTCGCTTGGAGAGATGCCTCCAGACGCCTTTCACTCGTCTTGGCCCTGAAAATTCTTACCGCGTTATATTAGCTGCAGCTTTCTGGCAGATTTCATTTCACCACGTGACCTTTTGCAGACCCCAGAAAGATCACTAGATATGTCAGACCGCCGCCGACAACAAAGAAGTAAAATTTGGTCACTGATGCTTAAGTGACCCCGAGCACAAGGGCAAACCGGGGGTTATTCTGTAATAAAAAAGCCATATACTATAAAGCAACATCAGTTTATCTGCTCTGGCAATCCTGCCTGCTAATAGTGTTACAGGCAGGGGTTTTTTTCTTTCACTTTACATGTTCCTTATCTTGCTTGTGCAGCTATTAACACAATCAGATCAGCCAAGCTCAAAAGGCCTTGAACCAGTTACTGTAATAATTATGTGAGTGACCTTTCCAGGCTCCGTCTGAAACCTGGTGCTGAGGTGGGAGGGGAGAACACATTCAATTTCTTGCCCCTTTTAGTTCCTGCTTATCTCTCTTTCAGCTAGCATTTACAAATCATCTTTTGTTACACTCCATCAAATGCCTATTAGGGAACCTGGGCATTTTTTTTTTAATATGTTTTTTGCAAATAAGAAAGCTTGAGTTATCAATTTGTAAAGTCTATTCTGTTATAGTTTATGTTTTCCTTTCCCTGGTTCTCAGCCAAGCCGTCTCAAATGGCTGCTCTACTGTCCCACTGCAACGGTGAGAATGACAAATATTCCTCTGAGACTTTCCACAGTCTGCAACTGGCAAACGTTACTTCGAGAACCTACTCTTTAGTTACAGACCGATGATTTATTAATACTGTTTATTTGGAACTATCAGTCACTAAGGGCTGTAGGCATTAAAAATAAATTGGAGTTGTGTGGCACTTGTCTATTAAACTAAAATCAAATTACTTATTCATTAGATTGACAGAACATCTGAGCATAGGAGGCGGTCTCTGGACCTGGCTATCAGGAAACGTTGAGATCTCACAGAACAGTGGTGGGTTATGGAGTGGAGGAAAGTTCCCTGAGGAGCTATTGGTTGCTGTTCTGTCGTGGAGCCCAGGAGGCATCTTCATCTCAGGTGGCACCTTTAGCACGTGGGTGCTGGTAGACCCTCAGCCCCAGGCAGCTGACCTCACTCCGTGGACAGGAAGCAGGGAATGCAAGAGGAGCCCTGCGCCAGGGCGTGCCGGCACATCGCCCAGGTTTCCGGCACCATCATCTGATGCTCTACATTTTCAACACTCTTCCATAGTGCCAGAAGGGAGTGTTTTATCTACTCAGGCACTGAGAAGCATCTGTTTCTAGGGAAACAGGACCAATTTATTATTCACATTTGGAGTCACAGTTAACTGGCATCATGGTTCCACCTTTTCCAGGCCTGTCAGAAGATCGCTTCATCTGCCCCAGCAGAGAAACTGCGTGCATGCCCAAGCCCCCAGCCCCAGCAAGAGAGGGGGACAGGCCTGAGAGCCAGTCTCCTGATCCTTAAATGGATGCTCTCATTTATTTACTATGCCACTTTTCAGTTGCTACAAGTAATTTCCACTTTATCATAGCAAATATTTTCTGAGATGTGCTTGAGTATCTCAGTGACTGAAAATTAGGAATACCTTTATACAAGACAAACCACCAAGAGCATAGAGGCAGGAAATAATTTCAAAGTTACGGAGATTTTTACTTGGACCAGTTACACTGGCCCAACATCTTCATTTTGGGTAGACCCCCTGGAGTTTTCATTGAATAACTCTTCCACTAGATGAAGCCTGTGGGATCCGAACCTGGCTGGCTACTAAGACTCCCAAATAGGATGTAAGGAATTGAATTCTCCACCTTGAGGCTGTACCTTCGTTCTATTCCCTGCCTCCAAAGGAAATTTACCAGATACTAATCTTGACATCTGAATGAGAAATCAGTGGAGAGGAAAAAAAGAATAAGGCTTAAATAAAAAATGTCAACAAGCTCAGTATATTTAAAACTGAACTTTTATCCCCAAGTGTAGGATGGTTTCCATATCTCATTTGGATTATAACAGCATCTCCGATATGTTCTCCAAGGACTATAAGCAGGAGTGAATTTAGGCAAGTCATTTATCCTCACTGACCTCATGGTACTCATTTTGAACTCTTAAAGTCTAATTTCTCTAAATTTTATGTAAGAATCACCCACAAATTCCCACTGGAGTGTTCTGTTAGAAATTTAAAGTTTTTGCCCCATTTTTCTCTTTTATTGGTGACAACACCCATAATACTGTTTTGAAAATTGATTTAAGTAATACAGCTTGATAGAATATCTTTATTTAAGGTGTCGTCCCAGCCTCATACATTTAATGATAATGCTTCAAATCTATCCTTGTACTCAGACTCATAAGTGGTATGTGTCTTACTGAATCATTGTACATTTGAATTAAGATTACTCATTACGTGTTCATTCTTGACATATGGGTATCAGTTGATCTATGACAGCAACAGAGCAAGTCCTCCCCGGGCCCTGAAGCAAGGCTCCTGCCCAGTAAGGCCTGTTTGCTCATTGCTGCGATCATGACATGGGACTTTGAAAAGCTTATCTCATTGCCTTGTGGAAATTCCTTTCATAGGCTCTACCAGGACAGGTGGATTTGTAACCAGACAATGAAATCTAAACTTACTAGATATTTTATGGGAAGGGAGAGGGAGGAAAACAAAAGTTCTCCATTTGATTGCCTCTAAACATTGCATTCACCTTGATAAAACCAATATTGCAAGGGAAAAAGGAAAAGAGTTAAAAAGTTTTCACATATAAATCTTCAAATTGTTTGATACACAATTAGAAATCTGGTAACAAACATTGAAAGTATATATATGTGTCATTATGAATTACACTTTTTTAAAATTTGCCTTCATCATTTCAATAACTGAATATTTGAATATGTCATGCTCAAGTGTCATGTATGACTTTCTAATTATGTGTCATCTTTCACACCTTCCTCTCTCTAACATCCAGTACCTGACCTTAAAACCTTGGAAATACCATTGCTCTCCCCCAAACTTTCTGATAAAATCAATCATCGATTTAAAATCCCTCAACTCTACTTCTTTCTGTCACAGCCTTATTTCGGTTCTCTTGTATTTTACCAATTTGGCTCTTTCAACACTTCCACAGGTATAACTAGAGAGGGACTTTTTAAGAAGTCACTGCACCACCGTCCCACCAGCTTCTTGACTTTCTGCAGTTTCTACTTTCTATCTGGTCTACTAAACGCACTTGACTGTCCTGTTGACCAGTTCCTAGGGCGTTACGCGTGGTTTTCACGTCACTCCCCAGGCCAGTCAGTCTCATGCTGCTTTGGGGCTTTATATTTGATCTTGACCCCAGCTGCCGCTCTGAATTTTGCCTACTGGGTGTCCTTCACTTTCTTGTTTCACAGCCTGTAGGTCTAGGTGGGGTTTTCAGAACTCTAACCCAGTCTTAACTCCCCCACCCGCTCCCCCATCTGCCTACTGAAGAAGTTTTTACAATCACAGCACACCTGGAAGGCTGCGAGAGTACCCTAACTACACCTAGTGAGATGCGTGTGCATGGTATGCACACTCAAATGGCTGTGGTTCTTTTCCATGTGCTCATCTTGAATAGCACTGACCAAGTACTTTTCCTAAATGCAATCTTGATCAGGTCTTGCTTTTAATAAAAACTTATCCATAGTAAGAAGAACAAATACTTTGTATTCTTTTCTCTTCTTCCTTCCCCCTTGACTTCTTTCCACTCCCCTCCTCCTCCTCGCCCTCCTTCTTCTCTCTCTCTCCTCTCCTCTCCCCTCTCTCTTTTTTCTTTCTTTGTTTACCAATCTTTGGATCATGCTGCTTCACCTAACTGAAATTCCTTCCCTCTAAAGTCATTTCTACTCATTCAATAAAATCCAACTAAAGTCCTATCTCCTTTATAAAGATGTAATTAAGAAATTCAATCCAGAATATCCGTTGCCATTCAGTCAACCATTTCCTAAGCCCACTGTAGGTGCTAGTTAATGTTCTAGGTGTTGGGGACACTGCAGTGTGCTACTATGGCCCAGACTCTTTGGTAACAAACCCCAATTCCCCATGATTTAACACATTGAGGGGCCAGGCTCCTTCAGTCGTGGGCTCTTCCATCTTCCAAGGCCTTTACTTTCTCTGGATTCAGCCAGCAGATTGGGAAAGAGCGAAAATGCCTGGTGGCCCATATGTGACCTTCCAGAAACAGGCCTGCAGGTAGTGGTCCTCACATCTGCCCATTCCATTGCTAAAACTAACATAACCACACGACTGCAAAGGAGCCTGGGAAATGCCGTCCTGTGGGCAGCCAACGGAGAAAGGAAATGGAAGTTCCTGCTGGCCATCATGGTGTCTTCTACTTAATGCAGCCAAACGAAAAATCGTTAACTTTCCACCACTCTTCCAGGGCAAAGTCTAATCTTCCTATTATTTATGTGCAAAATTCTGATACATGCTTTTTTGCAGTTGATGTATGGGTTATCATGATTGTTGCCCTATCAAAGTCACTCTGGTGACTCGTGGAAAAATACATTAGTCCATTAGTAACCAAGACTGATGTCTGTGCAAATAAGGAATGCCCTCAGTAGATGCATTGTTGATCAGAAAGCTCTATGCACAGAGCAAAGTGAGTTAGACTCCCCTGTGGGCTAGATTGATCAGTTCGCTGCAGACTGATGGACTGCCCTTCGGCTCTCCTGAAATACTTCTGTTTATATTTCACCTGTCAACAAGATTAAGAGCATCTCTTCTCAGAGTTGGAAAAAAACTAGTTTTATTTGTGTTAATAAAATTATTATTATTGTCTATGTTTTCAAGATACTTTATCAATTATTGAAAGCTTTTAGAATTATACAACTTCCTGGCTATGTTTAACAATTTCCAGAAGCATAGGTTTTCTCTTATTAATTACATATTTAAGTGAGTGGTTTCCTTTGGTTTTTTGGGGGAGGCACATTAGCCTCATTAGTCATATATTTATGAATCATATTCTGGGATCTTGTGTCAGAAATATTTCATCAAGTACCTAATCCCGTAATTTCTTGTGTGAACTCTTGATTTTCCCAGGTCAGAATTTATTCTGAAATCTAGAGGATGCATCATAGCTATTAGGCTTTGGTTTCTTACCAGGTAGTTGATGTCAGAGAAAACGTTCCCTTAGATCTCTGATATCTCTGACATGTAGGCACAGACAACCATCTATAAAGTTTATTTGTTCACTATTATGATCTCAACAAGTAACCAGAAACAGACAAATCCCTTTTTGTCTTTGGAGTATATCTCTCTCAGAGCATTCCTTATACTACTTGGAAATTGGTGCCATAGAATGAGGGCTGAAAGGGGTGGTGGTGGTGACATCACTAGTAAAAGTGAGTTTACAGAATTGTAATTTTCAGAATCATCTCCTCCACCTGTATCTTACAAGTAACATTAGCTAGCTTTGATTTCTCCCTGCAATACTACTTTTTTAAATTAATGGAATGATAAAATATTAGAACTTCATGTTCTTCACTTTTATATTTTAAATCTACTAGTAGTTTCTAAATATGGGATTAAATGAAATGAATGAAATGTGTCTGTATTCACTTTATATAATTGATGACAATTTGAATTGTCTGATGACTTATGTATTTTTGCCTTAGATAACTCATTTTATGATCCTTCACTATATCTGAGTATTTTCTAGTTCATATGACAATATGGCCATATGTTTGATTTTCAATGGTAGGGTCAATCAATGTACATCATAGAATTTGCTACAATTAGATTTATAATGTATGTATCTGTGATACCAATATGCATGTGACATATGTATACATGAATAAAAGGTTACGTCCACATATAGAAAGTTTTCTCAGGACAGAAAATGTTGACATAAGCTAAACATCTTTCTTTTTTATTTGCAATGTGATATAGCAGCATACACCTTCTGTGGCCTGTCACTGTTTTTGCTGGTAGCTAAATGATGCAGAATAGTTTTCATATTGGATCTTTAGAATAATGTGTGTTAGTCTGAAAAATAATCTTAACTAATGGCCAATAGATACAAAAATGACGCTCTGTGGAAACATGTGTCAACTGGGAATTTAGAGTACAAAGGCAAAGGATGAGTACTTTTGATCATTTCTCTTTCCTGCTTTCCTTTTTTTAGGGAATTGAATCAATCTGTATTATAACTTTTAGAATGTCTTATTTGTGACCGTTTTCTCAAAGGAAGGCACACTCTGAAATTCAGGTCACTTGTCTTATACATCCCTACAAAGAAAAACAGCTTCTCAACTCTCCTGAGAGGGGAACACACGTCAGTGTCCCCTATACAGCCACAAAGGACAAGAAAATCCCCTGCTTCTCCTTTATGGTGTTACACTGCATTTAGTCCCATTCTCTTGGGTGAAGGCATAGGTACAGTAGACTTCAAGGCACACATTTTTTTTTCTCATTTCCACTCTTCTGAAATCCAGATGTATGTTACAATTGATGATGTGTCTTAGCTTAGTTGGCAGTGTTTTCTTTCTTTGGTGATTCATAAAATAATGGTGTCTTACAATCAGAGATATCTTGGAAGTGATGAATTAGAGTAATTAAAGCTAAAGTGGCAGAAGCTAAACCCTGGCTTAGAAATCGAGTCAGTCAGAACCTGAGTGATGCCCTGCTCTTCCCTCGTTTACATGCTCTTTACTCTTTACACCTGAGCTAATAAACAAACTCTCTCCCCCAAACTGGGAAGCTATTAGAATAAACGGTCGTTGACTATACATTTTATCTTGTAATGGCACCAAAAGTTGTTCTAGCGTCAGCAGTGTCAGTTACCCCCGACCATGGGATCTGTGAGATTCCACATGAAAATACCTCCTGGAAGAGGGAATGGAAACGTAAAGGAGGCTAGTCCAAGAGAATCCCCCTGCTCACTGCCTTCATCATCATTGTGAGTCTCTAGATTTCATTGACTGTCTGTTACCCTAACAGAAAAAGCTATAAAAAACAACATAGTGACTAGTATTGAAAGAGATTATGCATAAGATGACTACCCCATTAGGTTTTCATTTTGTTTTTGTTTGGCAACTAAAGGTGTAATAAATGAATAAATACTCTAATACCTTTTCAGTGACCTAAATATGTACATTATTAAGTCAGAGGACCAATTATGTAAGTTAACTATACTGCTAAAGTATGTTGTGGGCTCTTTTCTAAAAGCACCTAAAGTGTACACCTTGACACATTTTAGCACGTTACACCCATGACACTGTCGCTACAATCCTCCTAATGGACATATCTCACGCCCGCCCATGTTTGCACTGTACGCATGTATCTTTCTCTCTTTCTCATCTGTGCATCCTCCAGCTCTAGGCAACTACTGATCTGTTTTGTGTCACAGAAGATTAATTTTCTAGAGTCCTATATAACTAGAATTATATAATTTGTACACTTTTTATGTCTGGCTTTTTTCACTCAGAATAATTACCTTGAGATCTATCCAAGTTGTTGAACATGTCAATAGTTCACTCCTTTTGATTGCTGAACAGCAGGCCATATTCTGGCTAGTTTGCACATAAGCCTTCTTTTCTCTTGGATAACAGCTGTGAGTAAAATGGCTGCATTGTACAGTAGGGGTGTGTTCACATTCCCATCGGCAGTGTATCTTTGCTGACACTTGGTCAGCCTTCGTAACTTTGTCATTTTCATATGTGTATATTGTCATCTCATTGTGGTAGTAAATTGTATATAAATTTCCTCATGGCTAAAGATACTGGTCGTGTTCTCATGTCCTTATTTCATATCCATAGACCTTCTTTGGTGAATGTCTTGCTAACGATTTTTGTTTCCTTGCTTTTTGTATTTCAACTCAGTTTATGATTTTCTTATTAAGATTTTTTTTAAGATTTATTTTATTTATTTATTTCTCTCCCCTTCCTCCCCCACCCCGGTTGTCTGTTCACTGTGTCTATTTGCTGTATCTTCTTTGTCTGCTTCTGTTGTTGTCAGCGACACGGGAATCTGTGTTTCTTTTTGTTGTGTCATCATGTTGTGTCAGCTCTCTGTGTGTGCGGTGCCATTCCTGGGCAGGCTGCACTTTCTTTCGTGCTGGGCGGCTCTTCTTACGGGGCGCACAAGGAGTGCCCTGCCATGCAGGGGTGTCTGCCCCTACGTATGAGCCAGCTCCACACGGGTCAAGGAGGCCCGGGGTTTGAACCGTGGACCTCCCATGTGGTAGACCGACGCCCTAACCACTAGGCCAAGTCCGCCGCCTTCTAATTAAGTTTTGAGCTTACTTTAAACATCCTGGATACAAGTCCTTTGCATATTTGATTTGCAAATATCTTATCTCAGTCTGAGGCTGGCCATGTTATTGTCCTCACAATACCTTTCAAAGAGCAAAAGTTCTTAATTTTGATGCAATCCAATATTTCAATTTCTCTTTTATGAATTGAGCCTTTGGTGCCATATGTAATATATATTTGTCTAACCCAAAGTCAAAAGATTTTCTTTTACATTTTCTCCAAGAAATTTTATAATTTAATGTTTACATTTATACCCACAATATATTTTGAGTTAACTTTTTTTGCACAATCCAAGGTATGGATTTGCACAATCCAAGGTATGGATCAAAATTCCTCATTTGTTTATGCATATCCAATTGTTCTAGCACCATTTGCTGAAAAGAGTATCTTTCTCCAATGCATTCCTTCAACCTTTGTCAAAAATCAATTGAACCATATGTAGGGAACATATAATTGAGTCTAACTCTGTTACATTGAGGAGCATAAATTCCAAAGTAAGGCCCACTGACAGGGTGCTGAGTTCCTGAGCTGTCTGCCTTGCTTATAGCATCTAGATGTCTCTAGAGCCCTCAGGAACCCCACTGGTGGAAGCACTGCTTACTGTGGCAGTCCATGAGATCCTGCTGAGACTTGCATAAGCATAACCTCTGGAATGGAAGAACTCTTATCACTGATGTAAAGGCAGTGGCCACCAGAGGTTCTGAGGGATGGGAAAGGGAAGAATAGGTATAATATGAGGGCATTTTGGGGACATTATATTGGTTCTGCATGACACTGCAGTGACAGATGCAGGCCATTGTATATTTTGTCATAACTTACAAAATTGTGTGGGGCAGAGTATAAACTGTAATGTAGTCCATGGTTAGTAATGATGCTTCAATATGTGCTCATCAATTGTAACAAATGCACCACACTAATGAAGGATGTTGTTAAAGTGGGAAAGTGTGTAAGGGGGAGAGAGTGGGACATACAGGAATTCCTTAAATTTTTTTATGAAGCATTTATGTAATCTAAAGCTTCTTTAAAACTTAAAAAAAATTTAATTAAAAAAAGAATTTACCTGAGTCAGCTAACAGGGAGGTGAGGATGGTCGACCACCATAGCAGGGAACCGAGAGAGTCTATAGCTGCAAGCAGGAAAATTCCATCCATTAGCCATGTGGAATCTAAGTACCCTCTTGATTTAGAAGTAGAATGGACATTGCCATCCCAGGGTCCTCAGGATGGAGGAATAAAATGAATTAGAGTGGACTTACTGGTATTCTACTATAGAATTATTGTGATTCTAGCAATGGAAGAAATTATACCATTGATGTGGAGACAGTGGCCATGGGAGTTGCTGAAGTCAGGGAGAGGGAAAAAGAGGTGTGATATGGGAGCATTTTCAGGACTTAGAGTTGCCCTCAATGATACTGCAGGGACAGATGCAGGACACTATATATTCTGCCATAACCCACTGAATGGACTGGCAGAGAGTGTAAACTACAACATAAACTATAACCCATACTGTGTAGCAGTGCTTCAAAATGTGCTCACCAAATGCAATGACTGTACCACACTAATGAAAGAAGTTGTCAATGTGGGAGGAGTGGGGAGTATGGGGAATGGGGTATATGGGAACCTCTTATATTTTTTAATGTAATGTTTTGTGTGATTTATGTATCTTCAAAAAAAGATAATTAAAAAAAGAAAAGAAAAAATCTTACTACTAACTATAAAAAAAATAATTAAAAATTTATTGTAGGGGAGCGAATGTAGCTCAAATGGTTGAACACATGGTTCCCATATACAAGGTCCTGGATTCAATCTCCAGTACCTCCAAAAAAAAAAAAATCAATTGAACACATGTGTGTTAATCTGTTTCTCAACTGCTTCTTCCTTCAATCTATTTTTTCATTTAGACATCAATATCACAGTCTTGATCACTGTAACTTTATAATAAGATGTGAAGTCAGATAGTATTAACTACCCAACTTTGTTCTTTTTAAAGTTGTTTTGGCTAGTTTTGGCTATTATAAGTTCTTTTCACTTCCATATGAATTTTACAATCAGTTTGTAAATTTCCATTAACAAAAAAAGTCATCTGGGATTTCATTGGATATTGTGTTGAATCTGTAGATAAATTTAAGGATAATCAACAGCTTAACAATATCGACTATTCCAATCCATTAACACAGTACATTGTTTCATTTATTTAGGTCTTATTTAAATGCTTGTGGTAAGTTTTTCTTATTTTATTTTAAATGTTTAAAGTATAGGTCTTACACATCTTTCATCAGACTTATTCCTAAGTATTTAATATTTAATGCTATTTTAAATGGCATTACTTTGTATTTCAATTTTGATTATTTATTGTTAGTAATAGAAATACAATTGATTTTGTATATTTTGCTTATATCCAGATACCTTGCTAGCCACACTTATTCGACCTTCTATCCTGCAACCTTGTTAGCCTCATTTTTTATAGATGCCTTTGACTTTTTTCTTCTCCTTATAAGTTACATTTTCCTACTTTTTACATGCCTGGAAATTTTTTATTTGATACAAAAAAATTGAAATCTACCTTGTTGGGTACTAAATATGTATGTATTCTTGACCTTTGTTCTGAGATATGGTTAAGTTACTTGGAAATAATCTGATCCTTTCAGATCTTGCTTTTATGCTTTGTTAAACAGAAAAAGAGTAGGGTTTAATTTAGTTCACTTTTTCCCCACTGATGAGACAAGGCCCTTAGTATTTGTGGTCAGTTGAAGTTGTTTGTACCCAGAAAAACATGTTCTTAAATCTATCCATTCCTGTGGGTGTGCACCCCTTTTAAGTAGGACCTTTTGATGAGGTTGCTTCATTTAAAGTGTGGCCCAGTTCAATCAGGAGGGGTCTTAATCCTATTACTGGAGTCCATTATAAGAAGAATGAAATTCAGACAGAGAGAGAGAAAGCCATAAAATCAAGAAGCTGAAATTCAGCAGAACCTGGAAGAGAACAGACAGGCCAGGAGTGGCTGCCATGTGCATTGCCATGTGATGGAGCAGCCACGGCCGAAGAATCGCCAGCAACCAGTCTTCAAAAGAAAGCATGGCCTTAATGATGCTTTGATTTGGACTTTCTTTTAGTCTCAGAACTGTGAATGAATAAATACATTGTTTAAACCAACCCATTTCATGGTATTTGCTTTAGCAGCCAAAGAAAGTAAGGCAGTATTCTAACCACTGACTCCTGAATTTTGGGATTCCCCATTCTGGCTGTGGAGTCAGGAAATATTCCCATTCAGGTGACTTCTGAGCACTCTTTCCTCTAATACTTTTGGGATCTCCTTTCCTGTCTTCCAGTAGATTTATTACATGCATTTGCTGATCAGTACTCAATGGAACCCTCTGCACATCTCTTACATTCTTTCTCTGTACACCTCTCTCCTCTCTGATACCCTTCACTTTGAACTCTAAATGCCTTTGCTTCCAACAACTCATTTCTGGCCATGATTTCCTATCTTTATAAATCTCTCACTACACTCTATACAACCCCATTCTGTCTTCAGCAACATCTAAATTCCTTTACCCATGATCTCAATTTCCGCTTTTTATTAGGCCCCCTGTCATGGCTTCTTACTTTTTATGAATTAGAGTACATGGTCAACTGCCTTAGTCACTTTTTCCAGTATCTTTAATTCCTTTGCCATAATGTTCTTTCATTATGTCCACTTTCAAATCCTCACTGAATCAAATTACTCAATGTCTATATGCCTCTACCCAAGCTCCTCAGCTCAACCGAAAAAATCAAACTGTACCTCAGAATGGTCTTGCTGTAAATTCATTGTCCCTAGTCTCACCTAGACCCCAATGCTGCCCACCATCCTGCTATGTCTAAATAGTGGTAATTCCAAGATTCCTCACTTTACTCTGAACATCTACCTCCCACATCAGCAGGCAATGGCAGCTGCCACTTTCCAGACATTATTGAAACTATTGTACAAAAGATGGCTTCACTTCCTGACTCCAAACCTAGAAACCTCTCTACCTCCCTGTACATCCTTTGCTCATTATCTCTTGTTTGAGAAAAAAAGAAACATACTTCTTAATACAATTCCACCTGCATTCTGCATCCTATTCCCTTCTACCTTCTCAAAGATCATACTCTCTTAATTGTCATCCTTTCCAATATTTTCACCCTCTTTCATTCTTCTAGCTCTTTCCCATCTGCATTTAAACAATCACATTTTCTCCTTCTTAAAGGAATTCATCCTCAAACCTTCTGTTCCTTCTAGGTGTTCTTCTCCCCAACCAAACTTCAAAAAGACTCTGACCACACTTGCTTCCTGAATTTATTATTTATACTGTATTTCTTAATCCTGAAAACTATGTGACCCCCTTCTGTACAGACTCCCTTTGAACTACTTCTACCAAAGTCAACAATTTTCTTGTTACTGATTCCAGTGGTTTCCTTTCGTTCTTATCTAACATCTCAAAAATATTCAATACCAAGGGCCATATCCTCTTTAGCAGTTGCTTTAAGTGTTCTTCATCACATTTCTTTGACCACTGATGATGTCAGACAGTATGATGAACTATGATTTGGGCTGTTTGCCTCTCCCCTCTGTACATACATGCCTAGAGAATTCTCTGCTTTAGAACCTTCTCTGAAGCTGCAAAGCCTGAGAGGACAGTGAACCCTGAAAAATTAAGATAGTTAATGCCCCAAGGGAACTCTCAACACTACTTTTTTAAAATGGAAGGAAAAGTAATAAAATTTAGAAACCAAGGGTTATAATATAAAGGCCATATTGTATCATAATCCCAAAAAGAGCCTAAATAAGATTCCCTGCCTAAAAAAGTAAAAGTGATCAAACTAATTCTGAGCTGTGCCCCTTAGGTATGAAGCAAAAATGATGCCATGGAAAGGCTATCAGTTGCTACTTTAGTCAAAGACTTAGCAAGCAGAGAGATCTAAAGCTTGCACTCAAATTAGATGCAATTAATGTGTTCTCCCTGAGAGCAAGTAGTGCAATTATTTCAAGACTCTGGCAGTTGTCTCTTGGCTCAAGGTTGTTGTGGCAGTTTAAGTTATGTACCCTAGAAAAACGTGTTCTTTGTCTTAATTCCTGTGGGTTTACAAGCTTTGTAAATAGGACCTTATGAAGATGTTATTTTTTAGCTAAATGTGACCCGATTGAATGCAGTTGGGCCGTAATCCCATTACTGGAGGGTTTAAGAGAGAAAGCTGGAAGTCAAGGGAACCTGGAGGAGAAAAGAGAAGACACTGCCATGTGCATTGCCTGTGACAGAAAAGCCAAGGACTGAGGATCTCTGATCGCCAGCCCCAGAGTGCCAGTCTTAGGCAGAAAGCATCTCCTTTCCAAGGCCTTGATTTTGGACTTCTCCTAGCCTCAAAACTGTCAGTCAATAAATTGCCATTGTTTAAACCAAACCACTGACTGGTCCTTCTTTTAGTAGACGGAAGAAGACAGTTTTGGTACCAGAAAGTTGGGTGGTACTATTACAAATTCCTAAAAATAGAGAAATGGCTTTGAAATTGGGTAATGGGTAGAGGCTAGAAGAACTGTGAGATACTTGATAGAAAAATCCTGGATTGCTTGTAAAAGATTGTCAGTAGAAAAATGGACATTAAAGATACTCCCAGGGAAACTTCAGGAGGAAAGATGAAGGTGTTATTAGAAATTGGAGGAATGGCAATCCTTCTTGTAAAGTGGCAGAGAATTTGGCAAAATTGTTTTCTGCTATTGGATGGAAGGCAGAGCTTGCAAGCAATGAACTTGGATGTTTGGCTGAGGGGATTTCCAAGTTAGGTGTAGAAGGTACAGGCTGTTTATTTTCTTGCAGCTTATAGTAAAATATTTAAAAAAAGGGGAGAGGGGATAAGCAGAAAATTTAACTCTTTTTTTTTAAAAAGTACAGAAGTTGTAGGTTTACAAAGGAGCCATTTAAAAAATACAACATTCCCATATTCCCCACTATTGTTGATACTTTGAATTAGTGTGTAATTTTGTTGCAATTAATGAAGGAATTAATTAAATGATTAATTGAAATGATTGAATTTCATACAATCAAGGGAGTATGATCTTTGAGAAGGTAGAAGGGAACAGGATGCCGAATGCAGGTGGAATTGTATTAAGGAGATATTTCTTTTTTTCTCAAACGAGATAATGAGCAAAGGATGTATAGGGAGGTAGAGAGGTTTCTAGTTTGGAGTCAGGAAGCAAAACCATCTTTTGTACAGTATTTCAATAATGTCTGGAAAGTGGCAGCTGCCATTGCCTGCTGATATGATGTTTGGAGTAAAGTGAAGAATCTTGGAATTACCACTTTTTAGACATAGCAGGATGGTGGGCAGCATTGGGGGCTAGTGTAAGTATAGTCTAGTTTATATTAGGTGCATTTCCTCCATATATCACCCGGTTATTAATAATACCGTGTATTGGTCATATACTTTTGTTATAATTCATGGAAGAATGTTCTTATACTTGTACTGTTAATCCTAGTCTACCATCAAAAACAGGGTGCACTGTCATATAGTCCCATGTTTTATCTTCTTTTTTTTTTTTAACTATTTTTTTAAGATTTCTTTTTTCCCTGCCCCTGCCCTGCTGTGTGATCTTCTGTATCTATTTCTCTTTTGGTCTTCTCTTCTCATCTTTGTCCTCTAGGACTCACTGGGATTCCATACTTGGGACCTCTGATGTGGAGAGAGGTTCCCTGTCAGTTCCTGGTCTCTGCTGCACTGCACTTTAACTCTCCCCTTTGTCTCTCTTTTGTTGTGTCATCATCTTGCTGTGTGACTGACTTGTGCAGGTGCTGGCTCACTGCCTGGCCACTGGCTCACCACGTGGGCACTCACGTGGGCATTTGGCTCACCAGGCGGGCATTCATATGGGCACGTGGCTCATCACACAGGCAATGGCTCACCATGCAGGCACACTTTCTCTTCTTCTTTTCAACCAGGAGGTCCCAGGGATCAAACCTGGGTCCTCCCATATGGTAAGTGGAGGGCTCATCACTTGAGCCACATCTGCTTCCCAATGTGTTTTATCTTCTAACTTTCATTCCGGTGACACACGACATAAAACTTCCCCTTTCAAACACATTCACATTCATAATTCTGTCCTTTTAATTACCCTCAACAATATTGTGCTCCCCTCACTACCATCCATTTCCAAGCCCTTATACAATCAACCTAAATAGAAATTCTGTACAAGCTAAGCTTTAGCTCCCCAGTCTCTACTCCCAATCTATCTTCTTGTAGCCTATATTCAAGAATCTAACTCTGTTATAATTAGTTCATGTCAGTGAGATCATACATGATTTGCTCTTTTGTGTCTGGATCATTTCATTCAGCATAATGTCCTCAAGGTTCATCCATGTTGTCACATGCATCTGGACTTCATTCCTTTTTACAACTGAATAATATTCCATCATGTGTATATACCACATTTTATTTATCCACTCATCAGTTGATGGGCATCTGGGTTGCTTCCATCTTTTGGTAGTTGAGAATAATGCCACTATGAACAGCTGTGTGAAAATATCTGTTCGAGTCCCTACTTTCAGTTCTTCTGGGTATATACCTAATAACAGAATTGCTGAGTATATGATAATTCAATATTTAGCTTTCTGAGTAACTGCTAAACTCTTCTCCACAGCAGTTGCACCATTTTTACGTTCCTATCAGCAATCAATGAGTATCCCTATTTCTTCACAACCGCTTCAGCACTTGTAATTTTCTGTTTTTTTTTTTTTAACAGTACCCATTATAGTGGGTGTGAGATAGTATCTCATTGTGGTTTTGATTTCCAATTCCCTAGTGGCTAATGATGTTGAGCATTTTTTCATTTGCTTTTTAGCCATTTGTATGTCCTCTTTGTAGAAATGACTGTTCAAATATTTTCCCCTTTTTTAATTGGGATGTTTGTCTTTGTTGAGTTATAGGGTTTCTTTATATATTCTGGATATTAAAGTCTTATATGTGGTTTCCAAATATCTTCTCTCACTCAGTAGGTTCTCTTTTAATTTTAGTGACAAAGTCTTCTGATACACAAAGTTTGATAATTGGGATCTCATCAAAATTAAAAACTATCTTTTTTTTCTTTCATTGTTTGGCTTTGGTTGTAAATTCAAAGAAACCATTGCTTAGCACAAGATCCTGAAGATGCTCCCCTATATTTTATTCTAGTAATTTTATACTCTTGGCTCTTATATTTAGGTCTTTGACACATTTTGAGTTAATTTTTGCATATGGGATAAAAAGGTATCCACTTTCACTCTTTTGGGTATGGCTATCCAGTTCTTCCAGTACCATTTGTTGAAGAGACTATTCTTTCTCAATTGAGTGGACTTGACAGTCTTGTCAAAAATCAATTGCAGGGAGCAAATGTGGCTCAAGCAGTTGAGCATGTGCTTCCCACATGGGAGGTCCTGGGTTTGGTTCCTGGTGCCTCCTAAAAACAAAACAAAACAAAAACAACAGGGAAACAAATGAAAGAAGGGAAGAAAACAACTCTGGGGAACACATGCAGCTCACTGGCTGAATGCTGGCTTCCCATTTTTGAGGTCCCAGGTTCAATCCCGTTACCTCAAAAAAAAAAAAATTAGTTGGCCATAGATGTGAGGGTCTATTTCTGAGCTCTCAATTTTATTCCATTGGTTGCTATATCTATCCTTGTGCCAGTGCCATGATGTTTTGACTGCATTAGGTTTGTAATATGTTGAAAGTTAGGAAATGTGAATCCTCTAACTTCATTCTTTTTCAAGAAGTTTTTGGCCATTTTGGGGCCCCTTCCAAATACATTTGATAATTGGATTTTCCAGTTCTGCAAAGTAGGCTGTTGGAATTTTTATTGGGGTTGGGTTGAATCTGTAAAACCTCTTGGGTAGAACTGACATCTTAATGATACTTTTCCTTCCAATCCATGGATATCAAATATCCTTCCATTTATTTAGGTCTTCTTTGATTTCTTTTAGCAGTGCTTTCTGATTTTCTTTAAATCCTTTGTTAAATTTATTCCTAGATATTTGACATTTTAGTTGCTATTGTAAACAGAAATTTTTTCTTGATTTCCTCCTCTGCTTGCTCATTGCTACTGTATAGAAACAATACTTACTTTTGGATGTTGATCTTGATACCACTACTTTGCTGAAACTGTTTATTAACTCTAGTAGGTTTGTCAGTTTTTCAGGTCTTTCTGTATATTGTATCATGTAATCTGCAAATAATGCAAGTTTTACTTTTTCCTTTCCAATCTGGATGCCTTTTATTTCATTTTCTTGCCTAACTGCTCTGGCTAGAGTTTCCAGTACAGTGTTGAATAACAGTGCTGACAGTGGGCAACCTTGTCTTGTTCCAGAGCTTAGATGGAAAACATTCAGGCTTTCACCATTGAGCATAATGTTAACTGTGAATTTTTCATATATACCCTTTATAATATTGAGGAAGTTTCCTTCTATTCCTATTTTTCTCAGTTTTTATCAACAAAGGTTGTTGAATTTTGTTCAGCAAATGCCTTTTCTGCATCAGTTAAGATGAACATGTGTTTTTTTCCCTTCATTTTGTTAATGTAATGCATTATTTGATTTTCTTATGTTGAACCAAACTTGCATACCTGGGACAAAACCCACTTCGTCATGGTGTATAACTTTTTTGATGTGCTCTTGGATTTGATTTGCAAGTATTTTGCTGAGGATTTTTGTATCTCATTTCATAAGAGAAATTGATCTGGTACTTTTCTTTCTTGTAGCATCTTTATCTAGCTTTGGTATTAGGGTAATGTTGGCCTTATAGAATGAGTTAGGTAGTGTTCCCTCATCTTCAAGTTTTTTTGGAAGAGTTTATGCAGGTTTGTTATGAATTTTCTTTGGAATAATTGGTAGAATTCACCTGTGAAGCCATCTGGTCCTGGCCTTTGCTTCTTTGGGAAGATTTTGATGACTGATTCAATCTCTTTCCTTGTAATCAGTCTTTTGAGGTCTTCTATGTCTACTAGAGTTAGTGTAGGTTGTATATGTGTTTCTAGGAATTTGTCCATTTCATTTAAGTTGTATAATTTGTTGGCATACAGTTATTCATACTATCTTTTTATGATCTTTTCTCTGTGGTGTCAGTCGTAATGCCCCCTCATTAATGATTTCATTTATTTGAATCTCCTTTTTGTTTTCATTGTCAATCTAGCAAAGGGTTTGTCAATTTTACTGATCTTTTCAAAGAACCAACTTTAAGTTTTGTTAATTCTTGCAATTGCTTTTTTAAATTCTCAATAAATGTTTTAGGTGCTTTTTTATTTTTAGAGTAGCTTTATAGTACATGAATGTTACATTGAAAATATAGGGGATTCCCATATGCCCACCCCCTCCCATCCCTCACATTTTCCCATTAACAACATCTCTCATTAGTGTGGTACCTTTTTTACAATTGAGAACACATATTGAAGCATTTTGACTAGGCATGGTCTAAGCTTTACATTGCAGTTCACACTTTGTACCACACAATTTTATAGGTTTTGACAAAATGTATCATGCCTTGTATCCATCACTGCAATATCATGCAGAATAATTCTATTGTCTCAAAAATATGCCAGGTTACCCCTATTTTTCCTTTTCCCTCCCCTCAGAAACTGTGGTGACCACTGCCTTTATATCAGTGTTACAAGTTCTCCCATTGCTAGAATAATAATAATTCTCCTTTAGTCCATAATTACTTTCCCCCCTTACATTTGTTTGTTCCACAATCTTGAGGATTTGGGGATGGTGATACCCACTCTGCTTCTGATTGAAAGTAGGCTTAGATCCCATGGGGCAGATGGATAGAGCTGTGTTGTTTGTGGATATCTCTGCTTCTTGGGATGGGTGTTGTCCATCATCATCCTTTTCTTAGTTGTCCTGGAGTTGTCCTGATGTACTGGAGAATGGGTATTGGCTGCAACTCTTCTGAGATTCAGGGCTCACCTAGCATATGAACAGCCAGAAGATTTAAGTCTCTGGGACATATATTTAATGGATATACTGCTAATTATTGGTTCAAATAAAAGGGGCAGAAGAACCATGTGTATGAAAATTATAAGTGAGTCTAACTCTGATACAATGGAGGCAGATGAGTTTCATATATTCCGAAGTAAGGCCCACTGTTGGGGTGCCAATTTCCTGGGATTCCCTGCCTATAGTGTCTAGATGTCTCTGAGCCCCCAGGAACATCTCTACTTTAGACATGGTTTACTGTGGTAGATAGTGAGATCCTCCTGAGATGTGCATATGCATAACCTCTGGAATGACCTCCCAACTCACTTTGAAATCTCTTAGCCATAAAAAACCATTTGCATTCATTAATAATAGTTTCCCCTTTTGGTCTAGATCTTTCTCCAAATGTATCATTAGTTGGCACTTGGTATTACTCCATCAGTACCAGGGTGGCTCATCCTTGGGAGTCATGTCCCATGTCAGGGGGAAGGCAGTGAATTTACATATTGACTATATCTTAGGAAGAGGGCACTTTTAAGCAACAAAGAGACCCTCACAAGGTAACTCTTAGGCAATATATATTACCAGGCCAAGTTTTGATTTCACAAGAACAAGGTTCATGAGTACACGCATCAATATCAAGGGTCTGGTGAATTGGTCCTCCCTCCTCTGCTAGGCACTGCCCATGTACTTCAGAGATTCTTGCCACTGTTTGAAAAATGTAGCAGGGCTCTCCAGGATGGGAATTCAGTATTCCATTGGTTATTCTGTGGGTCTCTACCCACCAAGACAATACCCCATGATCACATGAACACACTCACATTCCATAGAGGCATGCCCCAGGTGCACCCCCTCACACACATCTCCCCCCACTGATAACCCAGACCAGTGATACTCCCCTACCACAGCTGCAGCCCCTCTACAATGCAAAATCTTCCCCAAAACAAAAAATAAATAAATAAATTTTAAAACTTAAAAAAAATTTTTTTTGCATTGTACCATTCATTACCATAAGGTCTTTTATATATATTGAAAATTTCTTCTGTATCCCCCAGTGTCTTATTTTTTTTTTCACTTTATATTCTCAGAAGCTTTAGGTTACAGAAAAGTCACATAGAAAATACATGGGATTCCCATACATCCCACTCCTCCCCACTCTCCCTTACCAATAACATCCTACATTAGTATGATACATTTGTTACAGTTGAACAAATATCAAAGCATTGCTACTAACCATGGTCAATGTTCTAATTTTTGTTATTTCTTTCCTTCTGCTTCCTTTTGGGTTAGTTTGCTGTATATTTTTCAGGTGTCCAATTAGGTTTTTTTTAATTTTAGCTTTAAAAAAAAATTTTAATGTAAGCATTTCCACAGATCTATATTTGACCTTCTTAAACATTCTACATACATCCAGCATCTTCTCCCCCTTCTCATCCCACATTCCATCTCCCACTAACCTATACTTTGTAATCCAGCTCCATAAATCTACTCATTATATTTGGCTCATACAGCGAGACCATACAATATTCATCCTTTTGTATCTGGCTTATTTCACTCAACATAATATCCTCAAGGTTCCTCCATGTTGTCATGTGCCTCCCCAACTGATTCCTTCTTATAGCTGAATTGTATTCTATTGTATAAATATAACATATATTGCTTATCCATTCAGCGGTTGACAGACACTTAGGTTGTTTCCATCTTTTAACAATTACGAATAATACCATATGAACATCAGTGTGCAAGTATCCGTTCACCTCCTTATTTTCATTTCTTTTGAATATATTTCTAGAAGCAGGATTGCTGGATCATATGACAATTCTATATTTAGTTTCCTGAAGAACTACAAGATCCTCTTCCACAGAGGTTGCACCATTTTACACTCCCACCAATAGTGAAGGAGTGTTCCCATTTCTCCACATCCTCTCCAGCACTAGAAGTTTTCTTATTTTTTTTTTTAAATAATGGCCATTCTGTATGGTGTGAGATGATATCTCATTGTAACTTTGATCTTCATTTCCCTACTAGGTTGTGGTGTTTCTGTATATTTTTAAATACTTTCTTTGTGGTTACCCAGGCGTTTATATTACATAACCTACATCTATAACAAATAATTTGAAAAGATACAACCCTAGCTTCAATAGCATGCATGTTCCCTGCTGTCATATCCCTGTTTCCACTTTTTATGTTGTTTTTGTCCTACTTTACCACTTTACATTTTGGATATCTGTTATCAATAAATATACCTTTTCCTTGTTTAATTGTATTCTGTTTCTTATATGAATTAAAAGATGCCTTGTATGTGACTAATCACTTTTTTCTTGCTGCTTTCAGAGTTCTCTCTTTATCTTCAGCATTTAACATTCTGATTAGTCTCTGAGTGGGTCTGGGAGAACTTACTCTGTTTGGCATACATTGCTTCTTGGATATGTATACATATGTCTTTCTTAGGAGCTGAGAAATTTTTGGCCATTATTTCCTTAAATATTCTTCTGCCCCTTTTCTCTCCTCTTCTCCTTCTGAGACACCCATGATATGTATGTTTTTTGTGCTTCATGCTGTCACTCAAATCCCTGAGACACTGCACAATTTTTTTCAATTCTTTTCTCTATGCGTTCTTCTGCTTGTATAATTTCAATTGTCCTGTCTTCTAGTTCCCTGATTTTCCTGACTGCTCAAATTTGCCATTGTATGCCTCTAGTGTATTTTTAATCACTAATATTGTGCCTTTAATCCCCATAATTTCTGTTATTTTTTAACATTTCAAATTCTTCTTTATTCTCACACATTGTCTTCTTAATATACTTTGTGGCTTTATCCATATTTTCCTTCATTTCCTTGAATTTATTTAGGACATTTGTTTGAATGTCTTTGGTTGTTCCAACTTTTCAGTCTCCTTTGAAGTTTTAATTTGTTTTCTTGACTGAGGCATATCTTCCTGTTATTTTGGTATTACTTGTAATTTTTGCTGACGTCTAGACATTTGATTATCTTGATGAGTTAACTCTGAAGGTCTGTTTTTCCCACTTGTCTAGGGTTTTATTTTTGATTGGCTTTGCATTAACGCTCTTCTTTGACACTTAGACCAACTATTCTAGACCTTTAAAATAGCTCTTGTTTAACTGATCAGATTTTCTCAGCTCTTTATCAGATTCTTGTCCTGGATATATGGTATAACTTTTAAGATTACACTTTCATGCAATTGTTTCACCTCCAGGAGAATGTTTCATTTCCTCTGTTCCTTCTCTGGGAATCCTAAGCTGTTCCTTTGTTTTTGTGCATAATTTTCTTACCAGCCCCTTTGACTTGTTTAAAACTCTTCCAAATTCAATGTCCTGTTTTCCATACACTTTTCAGTTCTGTGACCCATCTCATCTTACATTCAGTTTAACCTCCCACCTTTTTTTCCTCTCTCTCTCCAATGCTTTTCTGTCTGTTAGTGTTTCCTGTCCCAGTGGGTTAGATGGGATCAATTCAGAGAGGTGGGTTACTTCAGAAAAGTTCATATTTGGTTGGGTGGTCCAGTCAACTGAAACTGGATTGAGGGAGGACATAGTGTCTTTTGCCATCAGTTCTACTGCAGTCTGCCTTGTGCTGCCCTCCCCGGGGTTTCTTTTGTATACAGCTCTCCTCAGCTGCTTGTGTTCTGCCCTGGGTCTCTGTGGACTAATGTCCCTGTGCCTCTATATATGACATCCCTCGCTACTCCAAGTTTCTCTGTAGTCTCTGTCTGCAATGGGAGGGACCTGGGCTGTGCTGCTTCCATGCTACCCATAAGGTACATGAGACCAGGTGTAGGGGAGGGGAATAGAAGCTGACCTGTGGTCCAGGACAGAATTTTCCTATCTGATAATTTTTCTGTTTCTTCTATTCATCCTTTGTGAAGCCCTTCTCCAGTCTCTACCTACTCTGTAGTTCTAAGTAAGTGGAATTTGTCCTTTGATTTTTCTAAATCTCAGAAGGGAGGGGATGCTTTTTTCAGGGAATGTCTTATATTGTCATGTTTGTGATGTTACTATAAAAGTTACACCCTGAAGCACAAAGGAACCAGAAACTGCTGATTTGGAAAATTCTCAGCCTCTCCAGATAGTATGTTCTGAGACTAGTGCCAGAAATGGCTCTGTCAGGGACCAACCTGAGCTTTGGGAGATAAGTCTCCAGAAAGCAGGTTTAACTCAACAATCACTTGCTACCGGGAGTGTGCTTGTACGGGGATCCATCAGCCATTTCAGTGGAAGGCAGCATCTGAATCCAGTTCTCCAGGAAGGAACTTTGGAAAGTCCTTTCATGTGATGGTTTGAACCCCTTGAATTGCACACAAAACTAACAAGTATTTTACAAAATTTGTCAGAACAGAACCACTGCCAGCCTGGGCTTAAAGTGACAGAGAACAGATAAGTTGAAGGAAAAACCATAGAAACAGAGTTCTGGACTGTAAAGCTCTCCTAAGCCAGGAGATGGGTCCACAGATGGAGAATTTACTCAAGCCAGACCATGCCCATAACTGATTTTGATGAGACTTTGCACATAGCACTGTTCTAAAATGACACGACTTTTGGGATATTGGGATGGAATGAATTTATTTTTCACCTGGGAAAAACATATTTATTTGGGGTACAGCAAGGGGGACTGTAGTAGGTTGAATTTCTATACACCAGAAAAACATTTTCTTAATCTTAATCCATTCCGTTTATTGCCAACCCATTGTAAATTGGACCTTTCGAGATGTTATTTTTAGCTCATGTGTGACTCGTTAAATGAGGTTGGGCCTTATCCTATCACTGGAGGCTCTATGAGAGCAATTCAGGAGAAGCTTAAAGTCAGATAACCTGGAGGAGAGGTGGAAGAAACAGGAGACCTCACCATGTGCTGTCCCCTGTGATTGAGAAGCCAGGAAGGTAAGGCTTTCCTGCAGTAAGCCCTAAAACAGCACAGTATTCAGGGAGAAAACATCACTTTGCTAACACCTTGATTTTGGACTTCTCCTCGCCCCAAAACTATGAGCCAATAAATTCAATCCATTGAATGGTACTTGTTTTAGCAAATAAGAAACTAAAGCAGGCGGAACCCCCTATGCCCCCTTCTCTCAAGAAGGATACAGCAGTCACACTCATTGGCCTTGAAAATTTCCAAATTTTATAGAGAGAATACTCTTGCCTTGGAAATTATGCATATTATATAGATAGTTGTGGTCAACCACAATAGTGGTTGAGTTTTGTTCCTTTTTGAAATACAGGATCATAAAAGAAAAATAAAAAGACCTCTCCCTCAAAAGCTTTTTTTATGATGGTGTTTTATGTGCTTTCTTAGAGAAAAGTTATAAAACTTGGTTCTACCAAAGCTATACAGTGTTTCCTTCTTTTTTGTGCAAGTCACAAAGGAGCCATAACTGTATATATTTTCACATCAGACATAAAATTCATATCTCACTTGTGACTTATGCAAGGAAAATAGGAAGCTCCATTAGACAAGCCTACAATTGGTCTGTGAATAGTGATTTGCAGTTGGGGAGCACTCGCCTTTGAAACCATTAAATCTTTACAACTAAGTATTCTTTTTGCCTTGTCAGAGTCTACACATTACCTCATCATCTGTATAAAAATGATCTTTAAAAAGTGTCTTTAATGACTTCAACAATGACCAAAGTTCATTCAACACTTTCCTTACTTTCTAGAATTTGGAAGCACTTTTTATTCTGTCATTTCCAGAGTGCATAACAAAAAGCTCATGTCAGAATTTCAATGTGGCTTTACATAATCTTCTGCTGTTATTAACAGAGATATTTTGAGCCAAATGAATAATGCCATCCTGAGTATATTAACTAGAAAAAAAGTGCCATCCTATTTTTTAAGTTGTGTTGCTTACTGTACATGAAAACTCAGATGCACACTTCAACAGAAATGATTTCAACAGAACTAAAATAGGGGAGAACTGTCTCTGTCTTATGGTCAAAGCAGATATTTCCCCTCATTCTTTCAGTGTAGCTAAAATCCATCCTCTTTATAAACAGCAACCCCATTTGCAGGTTATTATTGTAGAGAAATTTGTTTTGAGTAATATAATATTGAGCAGATTAAAACATGAGATTATAAAAAGTCCAAACTGCCTACAAAGAATGAATGAATAGTCCTTGGTTTAAAACAAGTCATATAAAGAGAGCACAATCCTTTGATTTTCCCTAAGGTGCCCTGGACAATGCAAATTAATATAGGACATCTAAAATGCCAGTAAAAGTTGGCACTGCCAGCAGACTCTGAATCACTATTTCATCTAATAGTAGTTTGTGTATATCAGTAAGTACAGAAATTCTTCCAAATGGATTTTCAGTCCTTCAGTCACTGCTTTTTAATATTTTCACTTTCCAGGTCTTCAAATAACTCAGAGGCATATATTTTAGGATACCAATCTTATGTAAACAAGAAAAATGTGGGACTAAGCAGCATTAGAACTTGCATGCTTTGAAGCTATCTTTGGTTTTGAAGGGAAGAGACGCGCTTTCCATATAATTGCCTGTGCCTCGTAAGACACGGCGCAGGCTGGCACACCGAGTTAGGGGAAGCTGCACCAGCCGTAACACCTGGTTTTCTTTTACCTGCCAAGGGCGTTGTGCTTTTACTGCCTGGGTAATTCTTCCTCATCCTCCAGGGCTCACTACACACCGACTCTCCCGGGCGGCGTTCCCTCACCTCCTAGTCCAACCTAGACGGGCTCTGGACTGTGTTCCCTCAACACCCTCTCATTATGCGCTTTAGACATTTGGTTGCTTTTCTGTCTTTCCAATGAAGTTGTAAATTTCTCAAGGCATTAGATGGTTCGTGTTTTGACGTTCACTCCCAGTGAGGTCTGGCGTAGAGCGAGGGCTCAGGACAGGTTGCTGAGGAGTTGGTGACCGTCCTTGGGCCTGCTCGCGCCTCCCTTGGCCATGGCCGCCCTCCTCTCGGGGTCCTCGCGTGCCTTTTGCTAACCAGGTCCCCTTTCTTCCTGTTATGATTTCCTTCTAACAGGTGCACTGTGCTCATGCCAACTTCAGCCCTACATTCTGGATCTACTCTACCCCTATCCCAAAGTTTTGCTTTCCATTATCATAATTTTTTTCTGTTTGTACTAGATTTATTACTTAGGAAATTGAATGAGAGAATGCAAACAAATGCAGATTTCAGCACAGTTAAGAAAATAAAGTCACATAAAATGGTTCAAGAAGTCAGGAAGTCAATGGATATACTACTGAAAGTTAAGAAATAAAAAATTTAGGAAAGCGGACAATAGAATTTTTAACTTTGGTCATGTCTGTTTGAGGTAATGTGTTCTCAGGTAAAATAAAGGGTCAGTTTTAATTCAACTTAATAGGCTCCAACTTGCAAACTACGGTAGACATGATTACGTAAAGATCAGGGACAGTGTTTAGTTCAATATTTTTGTCCTTTACTGTGAGAAAAGTATAGAAATTGAGACTTAAGTAATATCGAGAAATTATTTCACGTGAAAGAATTAAACTTTCTTTTTAAAGGGTTTTCTCCACTGCATTAAACTCTTTATGTGTAGATTAAATAACTGACAGAGAATATAAGGATGAAGAAACTTTATATAAGTGTCAGAAGTCATTTGCCTCCAAGATTGACATGAAAAATAGTGCTGCATTATTACTGTAAGTCAGTGGGAAAATATGAATGATTTTACACACTCCTCTTCAATATATATCCAGTATTAAAAACCAATAAATTAAAGCAGAACTCTACCTAGAGGTGTAATCATACAAAAGTTAGTGATTATAAAACTTGGTGATGATAAAATGCATATAAAAGAAATTCAGATGTTGAAATAATGTTTATCAATTTACCAAAATTTACTTTTGGAAAAGGATAACTATTATCAATATGAACACATGAGTAAGGAACAAAGACACCAAACTTATTTGGTCTATAAAATTTTAATGTGAGTTTTGACTAATACAAAATAATACTTGTGATCTCAACTCCCAACTCCAGAACCAAATTAGTACCAATGGCAAGAATAATTTTGAAGTTTAATGTATACTACTCTCCAATTCCATCTGTCTGCTACCCTCAAGAGGAAATCAACAGCCTGAAATTTTTGTTAATCATTTTCTTGCGATTTGTTTTAACAAAATTGTTTTTTTGTAACATATGGACATATCACTAAAAGTATTCTTTATTTTTGCTTGATTGTTGAAAATTGCTAAAATGGTACTACACCATATGTCCTTTGTGACTTGCTTTTATTTCCTCAACTTTGCTTCTAAGATTTCTCCATGGTGTTGAATATAGTTGTAGTTTATTTCTTTTATCTTATATGCAAAAATCTAATGTATGAATATATAAAATATATTTATCTATTCTTCTGTTAATGAAGATCAGTGAACTTGAAGATAAGGCAATAGAAACCATGTAAAATATATTATATAGAGAGAAAACATTGAATGATGCCTAAGATATTTTTGTGGAACAATAATAGGTTATCTAACATATATGAAATTAGATTCCAGAAGGGAGGGGAAGAAAGAAAGCATTTGAAAATTATGGCCAAAAACTATCTACAGTGCTGTGAAACATAAATCCACAGATTCCCAAAGCTCAGTGAAACACAAGCAAGATAAATATAAGAAATATACACTAAGGCACAAAATCTAATTACTGAAAACCAATGATAAAAAGAAAATATTAAAGAACTAGTCAACCTAGAATTATTTATCCTGGGAAAAATAGTTCTCTAAAATGGGAGAAAAATAAAGACATTATCAAGCAATAAACAAACAAACAAACAAATAAATAAATAACTTGTTACACGGAAAGAAATGTTAAAGAAAATTAATTGCACAAGTAAAAGTAATTCTATTTGGAAATTCCAGTCTACCCAAAGGAATGAAAAGTACAAGAAATGTATTTTTTAAATGTGTATAAATATAAAATATATTTGCTCTTTGTAATTTCTAAAATTTGTACTTTCCACTTTTTTCTCTAAAGGAAAAAGAATAACAATGCATTGAGAGGTTTGTAAAGTAGTAGGCATATATGTAAAAGCATAGTGCAAAGAATTGGAGGGAGAAATGTAAGCATGATGTTGTCAGATGATTCCTGCAAACCCTAGAACAATGATATGCACTTAAAAACAACAAAGGGCTCAAACTAATACACAGATGGAGAACTAAAATGAAATATTAAGAAACTCCTCAGTTAATAGAAAATGAGGCAAAGAAAGAAGGCAAAATAGGAACAAAGAATTGATGAACTAGAGAGAAAATCAATATTCTAATGCTAGACTTAAACCCAACTGTAGATATGTATGATAAGTTTACTAAAGGCACCAATTAAAAGGTAAGCATTGTTAGACCACATTAAAAGCAAAACCAATAATATAGTATCTGCAAGAAGCCCACCTTAAATATAAAGACATACATAGGTTAAAAGCAAAAGGATGAAAATAAAAAGATACATGCAAACACCAATCATAAAAATGTTGAAGTGACTCTCAATATCAGCTAAAGTAGACTTCAGTGCAAGGAATGTTGCCTAAGATAAAAATGAACATTTCATAATAATAAAAGGTCATTCCTCAGGAAGAATTTGCAGTCCAAAATGTATGCTTATGGACATACATAACAAAGTCTAATAGTGTTTAAGGAGAAACTGGCAAATTCACAACTATAGTTGGAGATGTTAAAACTCTCTCCAGTAATTTATCAATTACAAGGACAGAAGGACAGAAAATCAGTAACATAACACTCTTCTGCAGTAATTTATCAATTACAAGGAGAATCAGAAAGCAGAAAATCAGTAAATCCAGAAGACTTGAACACAACTATTAACCAACTTGACCTAATTGATATTTTTAAGAGTTCTATAAGCAGCAACAACAGAATACATTTTTTCATCACCACATGAAACATTCACCTAGATTAACCTATATGCTAGACCATAAGACAAGCTTCATTCCAAATGAAATTATTGAAAGTGTAAAGCTTCTGTTTTTCAATCACAACAAAATTAAATTATACATTACTAACAAAAAGATACTTAGGAACCAAAAAGTTCCAAATATTTGGAAATTCAAAACACATCTAAATATCCAAATTGTCAAAGAAGCAGTTACAAGGAAAACTAGAAAATACTTTGCACTGAATGATAATGAAAACAGAAGATGTGTATGATATAATTAAAGTAGGGCTTAGAGTAAATTTATATAATATATATAGAGTAAATTTATAGAGTAAATTTATAAAATTAAATCAAGGATCAAAACTTCCATATTAAACAATTGGCAAAGGAAAAGTAATTTAAATTCAAAGTTTTTAGAAGGAAAGAAAGATTAAAGGGCAGAAATAATGAAACTGATTGTAGATAGACAATAGAGAAAACACAATGAATCCCAAGAAATTTTTAGAAATATCAATCAAATTTATAAATATCAAAAAGGAAGATATAAAATTCAAATTTCATTTTGAAAATAAAAGAGGAAACATCATTATATCTCTGTCCAAAAGGACAGAAATGGAATGTAATGAATATAACTAGAACAAATAAATTCCTAGAAAACATAATTTCTATACCTGGCATAAGAAGAAAATCTAAATTGCTACATAGATATTAATGAAATTTAATTTGTAATTTAAAACTCTCCTATTACAAAAACTTCAGACCCAGAAAGCACCACTATGACCAAGAATAGTGTATCTCAGAAGTGCAAAGTTGCTTTATCTTTAAAATCAATTAGAGTCATTCTTGGATTAATATAATAAAGGAGAAGACTCACGTTCATTTTAATAAATGTGGAAAAAGCATATGAAAAATTCAACATACCTAATTAAGCTCTTAACAATGTAGGGTTAGAAGAAAACTTTCTCAGACAGAAAGAGGGCATCTATGAAAAATCAACTTTCAGAGAGAACCAGCAAGATGGTGGCAGAATACAGAGCTCCTAGAGTCATCTCCTGCTACAGGGCAGTTAATGATCACCCAGAGCTCTTTGGAGCTAGCTGAAGCACCTGTTTGGGGGCTCCAAGAGGCTAAAAGAACATCCTGCCACATCCTTAAAGGAATGGCAGGAGGAGACTGCCCATCTGCAGAGAAGACTCGTGAGTAGAGCACTCCAAGCCTGGAGGCTGGTGCCCATCCTCCACTGGAGGAACAAGCTGCCTCAGGAGCTGTTCCGCAGCTGGAATTGGAAGCTCCACTTCCGAAAAGCAGGGGAGGAAGAGAGGGTTGAGCAGCAACTTCAGCTACTGATGAGTAAATTCAGCAAGCTAAAGTGTAATCCTGAGAACAGCTGAACTTTGAGCCTGTCCAAGTCAGAAAGAGGCTGGTGGCTGCCATCTGAAGTCCGCACCTGGAATGAGGGGAAGCAGTGCAAACTGAGAATCCCAGTGCTGGTGGGGACTGGCTTGTTTCCATCCAGGCCAGATTGCAGCTATATCCTAGGCCCCAGCCCCAATTGCAGCAGGGAGGAAGGTGCAGGGACCTGTGCCAGCATCTCCGGGAAATTACCAGCCAGGCCATGGAGACCAGTGATTATGCTACTTTGGCAGCACAAGCTGCCCCAGGAGCTATTCTGTGGCTGGAATTTAAAGCTCCATTTCTCAAAAACAGGGGAGGAGGGCATAGTTGGCCACTGATTTCAGCTACTAATTGGTGGATTAGGCTGGCTAGAGTATAACCGTAAGAACAGCTAAAATTTCAAGTTGTACATATGGGAAAGAGGCCAGTAGCCACATTTTTGACTCCACCCCCAGCATGAGGGGCAGCCAGGCTGACCAAAAATCACAATGATGGTAGGAACCAGTTTCTTTCACCCAGACAGCCTGCAGCACCAGCCAGGCATCAGACCCACCTTTGGCAGGGAGGAGGCTGGCAGACCCTGCACCAGCCTATCCAGCTAATTGCAGGTACCTTTGACAGGCACAGACTGAATAATCAGAAGTCTACCAGGACAACTGCAGTCATCTTGGACCTGCACTGCCTAGATTGCTGCCCACACCTACATCTCCATCCCTGCCCCAGACAGGGGAGAAAGAGATGTGAAGCTTCATCAGTCTCTCTGGGTAGGTAGAGTCTAGGCCTTCATGACTTGGATTATTCCACACAGCTGTGACTCTGTCCCTACCCCTGGCAAAGCAGAAAGTTGGGAGAAGCTTCATTAGTCCCTGGGGTAGTGAGGGCAGCTTGAGCCTCCACAGCTTATAGCACCAATCTACATCCCTGGATCCTACAGTACAACCAGAAATGGCAGGAAGCCCTAAACTAGAGAGAAAATCTGCACCCAAAAGAAATACTCTAGTAAGCCAGGCAGGCACCAACAAAAAATTACAATCCACACCAAGAAACAGGAAGATATGGCCCAGTTAAAGGAACAAGATAAGCCTCCAAATGACATAGGGGTTGAAAAACTAATCATAGATGTTCAAATGAATCTCCTTAATAAATTCATTGAGATGGCTAAAGAGATTAAGGATATTAAGAAGACATTAGATGTGCACAAAGAAGAATTTGAAAACATACAAAGGAAAATAGTAGATCATATGGGAATGAAAGGCACAATAAATGAAATTTAAAAAACATTGGAATCATATAATAGCAGATTTGAAGAGGCAGAAGAAAGGATTGATGAGCTTGAAGAAATGGCCTCTGAAAGCGAACATGAAAAAGGATAGATAAAGAAAAGAATGATAAAAATTGAACAAGGTTTAAAGGAACTAAATGACAGCAAAAGGCATGCAAACATATCTGTCATCATCTACCAGAAGAAGAGAAAGGAAAATGGGCAGAAGGAATATTTGAAGAAATAATGGTAGAAAATTTCCCAAACCTATTGAAGGACATAGATATCCATGTCCAAGAAGCACAACATACTCCCATCTGAAACTCCAAGACCCATACTAATCAGAATGTCAAATGCCAAAGATAAAGAGAGAATTCTGAGAACAGCAAGAGAATAGCAATGCATAACATATAAGGGATACTCAATAAGATTAAATGTTGATTTCTCACCAGACACCATGAATGCAAGAAGACAATGGTATAATATATTTAAAATACTCCAAGAGAAAAAATACCAGTCAAGAATCTTATATCCCCCAAGATTGTCTTTCAAAAATGAGGACGAATTTAGGATATTCACAGATAAACGGAAACTGAGAGAATTTCTAAGCAAGAGCCCAGATTTTCAAGAAGTACAAAAGGGTATGCTAGAGCCTGAAAAGAAAAGACAGGAGAGAAAAACCTAGAAGAGAGTCTAGAAGTGAAGATTATATCAATAAAAGTAACTGAAAATGTCAAAAGACTGGAGAAAATAAAATATAACAGATAAAACTCAAGTAGGCAGGAATAAACTTAATCAATGATGTAAAGCACTTGTATTCAGAAAACTGCAACTCAATGGTAAAAGAAATTTAAAAAGACATAAATAACTGGAAGAACATTCCATGCTCACGGATTGGAAGACTATCATTAAGGTGTCAATTCTACTTAAATTATATGCAGATTCACTGCAATCCCAATAAAAAGTATACCAGCATTTTTTAAAATTGAAAACATGATTATCAAATTTATTTGGAAGGGTAAGTGGTCCTGAATAGCCAGAAACATCTTAAAAAGGAAAAGCAAACTCTCCCCTCTAAATTTTAAATTATAGTACCTAGTTATAGTGGTAAAAAACAGCATGGTACTGACATAAAGACAGACACATAGGCCAGTGGAACCAAACTGATTGTTCAGAAACAGACCCTCACATGTACGGTCAAGTGATTTTTGACTAACCTGTCAAACCCACACAACTTGGGCAGAGCAGTCCATTCAGCAAATGGCGCTGAAAGACCTGGTTATCCATAACCAAAAGAAGGAAAGAGGACTCCTATCTCACACCTTAACCAAAAATTAACTCAAAATGGATCAAAAACCTAAATATAAAAGCAAGAACCATAAAGCTTCTAGAAGAAATTGTAGGAAAATATCTTCAAAACCTGGTGGTAGGTGGAGGAGATAAGAGGAGGACTGAGATGGACTATTGATGTTTAATGTAGGGTGGAAGTTTTAATTATCTGTAATGTAAAAGTGTGGAAATGTATAGAGTGGATGGTAACACGTAGTGAGTAATGGCTAGTTTATAAATGGGGATGTGGCTGCAAATGATAGTCTAGGTATGTCAATGCCAATTGACAGAATGCTAGAGAATAATCTAGGAACTAAATAGCACAGTAAACCAACAGGTGGATGAGAATTGTGGTTGATAGTACAGATTCAAGAGTGTCCTTTGTGAGTTAGAGCAAATGTACACCACTACTGCAGGGTGTGGGAATATGGAGAAGCATGGGAAAAATACAACAGGATTGACCTATGGACTTTGATTAGCAGTAATAATGTAATATGCTTGCATCTATGCCAAAGATGTACTATGTTGATAATGGGGCAGTATGGAGAACGTGTGCCAAATGTACACTATAGACATGGTAACAATCGCATGATATTATTTTATGTGTAACAAATGTTCCACCACAATGTGGTGTGTTGATAGATGGATGTTGTTTGGGAATTCTGCACTGGTGCATGATTGTTTTATAAGTTTATAACTTCTATCATAAAAAAATATTTACAAAATAATAATAGGGTAGGTTAGGGGAAAAATACACCAAATATAAGATAAGGACTATAATTAGTAGTAAGATTTTGACAATGTTCTTTCATAATTTGTAACAAACATCTCACGACAACGCAAGGTGTTGATGGAGGGTTAACGTCGGGGTCCCCTGTATGATGTTATGCATGTTTGCTTTGCAAGTTCACAACTTTCACTATACACATATTGTTTATGTATGTTCATATATAAATGATATAAAGGTAATAATAGTAATGGGGGTAGGGGAAAATACTTTGGTTAGTAGTAATATTTTGACAATGCTCTTTAATCATTAGTTAAAAAGGTTTAACAACAATACAAGGTATTAGTGGTGGGGTGAGGTGCAAGAGTACTGTATGATGTTATATATGTTTGTTATGTAAGTTCACAACTATTACTGTACACTTATTGTTTATGTATGTTTATGTATGAGTGATATACTTCAATAAGTTAAAAATAAATAAATAAATAAATAACAATCAACGTTCAACCTCAGACTAAAGGATAAAAGCCTGCAATCCTCCCCTGCCCCTTGCCCCCTCATCACCTGGGTTCAGTTTTTAATGAAGGGTGCTAGCAGCAAAATAAAACATAGAAGAGAAATAAAATGTCTTAGAGACAGGGAAGGAAGAAGTAAATCTATCTCTGTTTCAGATAAAATAGATATGAATGTAACTATCTTAAGAATGCTACCCCCCAAAAAACTACTAAAGCTAATAGTGAAGGTAAAATATGCACAAGACTGCACACTAGAAATTACATAACATTGCAGGGAGAAAATAAATATCGAAAGTCAGAGATATACCACATTATAATGTATTAAAAGAGGCAAGAGTGTTCAGATATTATTTCTCCCCAAATTTATTTTTAGACTCAACACAATCCAAACAAAATCCCAGTACATTTTTACTTTTGTAGAAATTAGCAAACTACTTCTAAAACTTACATGGAAATTCAAAGAAACTAAAATAGCCAAAATAATTTGTTACAAAAAATAAACTTAGAAAACTTACACTGATATTAAGCCTTACTTTGTAGAAATATTAAAATAAAAAATTGATATAAGAATTGGCTTACAGATTGATGGAGCAGAATAAAGTTCAGAAATAGATCCACATATATAAAACAGTTTGTCACAAAAAGTGCCAACGTTATTCAGTATGAGAAGAGTATTCTCAACAAATAGTGCTGTAACATGTGAATACCCACATTATATAAAATGAACCTTTAACCCTATCTCACACAATACACAAAAACAAACTTAGAATGAATCATTGACTTTAATACAAAAGCTAAAATTATAAAATTTTATAATTTGACTTTATCAAAGTTATAGCCTTGGGTGCTTCAAAAGAACTATTTTAAAAATGAAAAGGCAGGCTTTAGACAGGGAGAAAATATTTGTAATATATATTTGACAAAGGACTTGTATCAGAATATATAAGTGACTCATATCTCTATATTGGGGAGACAAGTAACACAATATAAAAATTGGCAAAATATTTGAATATATCCTTCATAAAATGTGACTTTCAAATGTTCAATAAAAGCATGAAAAGATGCCCAGCAATTTTAGTCATCAGGGAACTCAATTGCAAACAATACTTTGTTATCACTACATAGGCACAAGAATGGCTAAAGTAAGAATAATGAAAATATCAAGTATTTGCAAATATATGGAACAACTTAAAATTTCATACAATGTTTGTGGAAGTGTAAAACAGTACAGCCACTATGGAACAGCAGTCTGGCAGTATCTTATATAGTTAAGTGTTTACTTAACATATGACCCAATAATTTCACTCCTAATTGTTTACTAGGAATCAATAAATTAAAATATATGTCCACAAAATTTTATACCTGAATGAACAAAGCATTTTTATTCACAGTAGCCTAAAACTGAAACAAAACAAACCACAGGTCCATCCACTGATGGCTGGATAAGCAAATTATGGTATATCCATATATCAGATTACTACTCAGCAATGAAAAGAATAAATTGTTGATATGCACAACAACATGGATGGATCTCTTAAATTTTATCTGAATGAAAGAAGCCAGACTCAAGAGAGTATATACTATATGATTCAATTTACATAAAATTCTATAACAAGTAAAAACAATCTTATATGATGGAAGTCAGATTAATAATTACCTGAGACAGGGGTAGAGGTGATTGGGAAGGAGGCATGAAGAAAGAAGGAAATGCTCTACATCCTAATTACCTTGATTATCCTGATTAATCTGATTGGAATGATTGTTACATATATATATATATATATATATGTAGGTATATATATAATGGATCAATTTTAGTATTGACAAATTATATTTCAAAAAAATTTTTTTAATATTGCTATAAAAATCGTGTACACAACTCTTTATGGGCATGTGCAAGAGTTTCCCTAGGGACTGTAATTAGTATGTAATTATTCTCCTTTAAAAGTTGATTCCAATAGTTTTCCAAAGTGTTTGTAACAATATGTACCCTCACCAAGAGTATTTAATAATTCTTCTTGATTGACATCCCTGCCTACAGTTAGTATTATCAGATTCCTTTTTATCAATCTCTTAGGCATGAAATGAATATCTTTAAGGTCTAACTTTGCATTGTCCTGATTATTAATGAGCTTAAATTCTTTTTCACATGTTTCTTTGTCATTTGTGTTTCCTCTTTGGCCTTTTCTTAGTGTTATGAGTTGTTTCTCTTATAGATACATATGACCTTTTTAAAGAGATATTCTATCAGTCTTTGCCAGTTATTTTTGTGGCAAATAACTTCTGGGTCATGGATTGTAGTTTTCTGTTCTCAAAGTGTCATTTAATGAACAGAAATGCTTAATATTAATACAGTCAAATATATCAATAACTTTTAGAAGTAGGAATGCTTTACATCTCATCTGGGAAAATAATCCCTCCTTTCAACGAGGACATGAAAACATTTTCCTGTTTATTTTTATACAAGAGTTACCGTTGGCATCGGCAGACAAGGGAAGGTGGGTGTGAAGGAACGTATGGCAGATTTTTATGAGCCTAACCTGGTGTTTGGTAAATCATTTCTGTCGGTATTCTATTGGTCAGAACAAAGTCACATGCCCCTACTTAAGTGATCCTGGAAAAGGTGGGCTAATTGTGTGCCTTAAGGAAATGGAAATGGATTCGATGAATGCTTAGCCCATCTGTTCTGCTGGTGAACATTTCACTCCTCTCACACATTCAGCACACTCACACCCTCCCCAGGGGAGACAAGCCAACTCTCATCTGGTTTTTGCACCCAGCTCAAAGTCCAAGACGTGCATATCTCTATTGGTAACACGTGAACTTAAAGATGAATTGTGTGCCCTCACAAAATGGTGGCGCAGGAAGAGTTATTCACAGGAAAAAATAGATTTCATTGAGAACAGAGACGAATGGGCATTCATTGTGAACTTCTTTCCTTTGTGTGTGGGAGAGTTCTGGGGGCCCTTGATTAGACACTGTTTCCACTCTCTTTGGAAGGAATTGCCTTCTCTATCCTCCATGGCACCGCAGCTCCACCTACTGACATTTTTGTGTTTTTCCTCCATGGTCACAGTTGAAATGGGTGTTGAGAATTATTCCCTGCTTGGGCGCCGTACAGCTTTCATAGTGCAATTCAGTTGGTACACATTTGGAAGTCTAAAATTTGTGTTAACGCTCAAATAGTTAAATGTTTTCCTTTTGAAATGCAGGGTCTTTGTTTCTGTGGCATGACAGTCACTTCAAAAATCTAGCTGGCTTCTGAGCCATTTACTTCCACTCAATTTAATGTAAAAGTAACTTCAGTCAAAGTTGTTCCCAGAAGTAATTCTCAAATCACAAAGCCTCTCTTTTGTCAGCGTAATGGTAGCTGCCTTGAGGCCGTTAGGCTTGGTTACAAAGAACAACCTTAGCTTTGCCATGGGATTGATTCTTAATGGGCCTTTGTCTTGTGAGCCTTTTTTTTTCTTATCTCCCATTGTTTGGGATCTACAAAAAGTTAGATTTTCCTGCTGTGTCAGTTATTTATTGCCATAATAATGGTATATAACAAAACACCCTTTCTAACTTTGGGTCTTTGACTGGACTCATGTTGTGCCCTCTAGTTTTATCTTTCATGTCATTACATGATGTTACAAATTTTCTATACCCCTGTCATTCTGCAAATTCTTCTTTCTTAGGGGCTTTAATGTAACTACTACTTTCAGAAACATTTTCTTCAGCTGTGTCTAATTTGATATTGAGCCTATCTATTGAATTTTATAATCCTACCATTGTATTTTTCATTTAATTTATATTTTAATTTTTAACCTGCATGATCGTTTTTTATTCCATGATCATTTTTATCCTAAAATTTTATTGCTATGAACATTTAATACAATATTATTTGTTATTCTGCAGTTGATCATTCCAAGACTAAAAAGTCATATTTCATCATTAAAAAACATAGATTTGCAACTTGAGGCAAAAGTTAAATCTAACCATTTGCCATTTAGGGGAAACCACACAATACAAAGTGAAAAACAAAGAAAATAAAAGAAAATAGGCAAAGAGTATGAGGTTGATAGAACACTTTAAAAAGAGAACTTAAAATATAAATATCAGTAATTTAGAAAGAGGAATTATTTTATTTTGAAGAAAATAATTAAAACCTTGAACATATATATTAATTTTTATGAATTTACTTTGTAGAAAAAATGAATTAAAATATATATATTTTAAATACAAGCAGACACTGGTCATAATTGTAATAGTAGGAAATTTAATACACCTCTATCAGTATGACAGTCAATTAGGGCAAAAATAGAAAAAAGACATAGAGCAGTAAGTTCTAGATGTGCTCCGTGGAGTAGAAGATAAAGCAGGCAAGCTCTATAGCACTCATTCCTACTTCAAGCAAAGCTGCTTTACTTTTTTTACTTTTGTTCTTTTTAGGTATACTAATGTTCCACAGGAGATTTGATTTAATAGAAAAGCTAAATGTTTTAAAATTTGAAAAACACTAAAATAAAATTTGAATTGTACAGTTAACAAAATCCATCTAAAGGCTAATTTTTAAACTTTTGTCATAACGATAATATGCCTTCTTTCCAATAAGAATGGAATGTACAAAAAAATGAATTGTATATTTAACTGCAAAGATTGTTTCAGCAAGTTCCCAAAGCAGAAACTGTATATGCCACTATCATTATGTATAAAAAATAGGGCATGGGTTCTGATATCAGTGGAAATGACAGTCTTATCTGTTTTTATTATTAACCACAAAAAATAACTATATTGGTTACTCAACTCAAAAAGTTAGAGTACAGTTTATATGTGCTGAATCAAGACAGAGAAATGAGTGAATAAAAAACAGAAACTCATGGATTAAAAAAATAAAAATTAGTGATAAAAGCTCAATGTTTCTTTTAAATACCAATAAATAGAAAAATTTCTGACAAAGCTACTAACATAAACAATTATTATAGCTAACATTCATTGGGTGCTCACTATTTACCATATGTTTTATAAGAATCACATATTTATTTATTTCATAATCATTTATTAAGTACTACTTTGGCCCAAACACTATGATGTACCGTGGACATACTGCTGAACAAAGGAAATTATATCATGGCCCTCAAATATATCCATTCTAGAGGAATAAATAAATATCCCTATTTATAGATGGAGAAACCAACGCTCAGAGAACTTACGTAACGTTCCCAAGATCATGCACCATATTTGTATCTGAATTGTATTTGAATCCATGTTTCCTTAGGCCTTTGCTCCTAAACAACATGCAATGTGATCTCTGTAGGGGACAAAAAGGAAAATACATATTCATATCATTAAAATTAGAAAGAAGATACAGATAGCATCATCATCACCACTGCTAACATTTTTTTTTGCCACCTTGTTCTGTGCCAGGCTTTTATAATCATTTAACCTTTACAGTGACCCTCAAATCAGTAGTAAGGTTTCCACTGTATTTTATACTTGAGGAAACTGAGAGATTGAGATGTTAGATAACTTGTAGTTGCAGAGCATCTTTCACACCTGGGAAGTCTGGCTTTGGAACATGCACTTAACTAACACAGTATGTCACCTCTCATGATCAAGTTATTTTTTTGTCATTTTCCGTGATTTCTATTAATGTAACTCTCTGCTAAAATATCAAAATTTTATTGTTGATTTTCTAAGGAAAAATTGCCAAAGTTGATGAAAGCAGAAATTTAAACATGCAAAATTTTAAAAAACAGAGAAGAAAATGACAGTGCCAAAAAACTACCTTCATCAATGCAGCCAAACTAGATGACTTTTTGTGAGAATCCTCCCTCTCTTCCAAGAAACACATACTTTCTCAACTATTTAAACTGATACAGAATATAGAAGGAAATAGGAATACTCTGGCATGTTTACCAAACTATCATCCATCACAATGATACCCAATCTGTCAAAGATAGTTGTGAACAAATACATTCAACAGTAAATAAAGTTATATACACAAACCAGCAAACCCAGTAAGTGCAGAAATCTCATCTTTTAATATACAAATCTTAAATAAAAAAATATCACAACTTAATTCTGGTATATAACCCACATAAGGTTAATTCCAATATGTACCTAAACAAATAAGCAAAAATTGCCAACTTTAATCCATCAATTCAATTTTCTGTTCTATTCCTAAGGAAATAATCAGACAGGTGCTCAAAGATGTCCAAGGGTATTTATCATAGCATTGTTTATAATAATGACATAGGTATTACTCCTATAAGAAAAAAGTAATGAAAACCTATCCTAAACTTACTAATTGTAATCCATGGCAGGATCTTATAAGAGATGTGAGTAGTATGAGCAAAGCACTTTATTATTTAAAAGAAAAAGAAAAATACAGCTGACTATCCAAATGAAAAAGACTTTATAGAAGAGGACAGGTCTCACAGGGTTCGGAGGATTTTAACAGATAGATTTGGAAACAGAGAGGGGTGTTCCTGGGTCAGGAGATATGGAAGGAAGTAGTGAGAAAATAAACTGGTGATATAGTCTGGGGCCAGAGGATAAAGTGCATTAAAAACAATTAGTCATGTCCTACACTGGGGGGCAGGTAATGCTTTTACATGCTGAGTTTGGCTTAGAGAGAGGCCACATTTGAGCAACACGGAGGCTCTCAGGAGGTAACTCTTAGGCACCCTGCAGCTCTAGGCCTAGTTGAAATTTCCAGCACACATGCTCAGAAGCATCATCGTCAGTATCAAGGGCCCATCACTGGACCATCCTTCTTCACTGGTGTTTGCCCTTGTACTTGGGGGATCATTGCTGCCCCACTGGGGAGTGCAATAGAGCTCCCCAAGAGGGGAACTCAGCACTCCTTCAGTGGTCATGTGAAACTCTACCCCCTATGTCAATACCCAACAAGCATCTGAACATATCTATATACCCCATATGCAAGCCCTGGGAACTCCCTCCCCCTCGTGCATCCCCCATCAGTGACACCCCACATCAGTGACCCTCCCCTGCCATAGTTAAGCACCTCTGTGATCCAAAACTTCTTCAAACATAAAGCCTAATATATTGCCCAATTCAATTAGTAGGAAAATGAAATAGTAATGATAGGTTTAAAGATTAGAAGTAGAACACATAATAATTTAGAAAAACCAAAATAAAAAATAAATTGGGGTATTAAAAAATGAAAAATATCATTAAAAATTTTTTTTTACATTCTACTTTCTTTTTTTTTTAATTATTTATTTATTTTTAAAAATTACATTCAAAAAGTATGAGGTCCCATTCAACCCCACCGCCCCCACAGCAACACTCTCTCCCATCATCGTGACTCATCCATTGCACCTGGTAAGTACATCTCTGAGCATCACTGCACCCCATAGTCAATGGTCCACATCATAGCACACACTCTCCCACGTTCCATCCAGTGGGCCCTGGGGGGATCTACAATGTCCCGTAATTGTCCGTGAAGCACCACCCAGGACAACTCCACGTCCCGAAAACGCCTCCACATCTCATCTCTTCCTCCCATTCCCCAAACCCAGCAGCCACCATGGCTACCCTTCCCACACCCATTCCACATTTTCTCTATGGACATTGGATTGGTTGTGTCCATTGCACATCTATGTCAAGTGGGGGCTTAGATTCCACATGGATACTGGATGCACTCCTCCTGCTTTCAGTTGTAGACACTCTAGGCTCCATGGTGTGGTGGTTGACCTTCTTCAACTCCATGTTAGCTGAGTGGGGTAAGTCCAATAAATCAAAGTGTAGGAGCTGAAGTCTGTTGAGGCTCTGGGCCTGGGTGTCATATTATCAGTCCAGAGATTCACATCCCCTAAATATATCTTAAACCCCAGCACCAACTACAATTCCAATAAAGTAGCATGCAAGTCTTGTGAAAAGAGATCCCCTCTGAGTCCAATTCCATCACGCAGAAACACCAGCTCCAAAGAAGGGCCACCTGCCATGGCTGTGAACCCCATCTGCCATGACCATAGAACCCGTGGGTCTCTTTATCCCTCAAAAGAACCAACACCTGGGGTTGTATCCACTTTATCTGTCTCTTAGACTCTGCTCAGTTGTGCATAAGGGCATTCCTTCTGACAACCTCCAGACTCTTTTTTAGAGACTCACAGCCTTACAATCTCATTTCTCCTTTCCATTTCCCCCTTACATTAGGTCAAACAGCATTTTGAAGTCATATTATTATATGTAGACAGGGATATTCTGCTGATCCATATTGAACCTTTAATTCAAGGTCATTTTCTAGTTGCATCTTCAGCTGGTATGTGGTAGTGATGCCTCAGTGCCAGGGAGGCTCATCCCCGGGTGTCATGTCCCATGCTGGGGGGAATGCACTGCATCTACATGCTGAGTTTGGCTGTGAGAGTGGCCACATTTGAGTAACATGAAGGCTGTCAGGAGGAAACTCCCAGGCATAGTGCTACTCTAGGCCTTGTTCTTATTGCAGGTGTATAGGCTCAAAAGCATAGCCATTAGTATCAGGAGCCCACTGTTGGGCCCTCCTTCCTTCCTGGTTCTTGCCGTTGCACCTGGGGGACTGCCGCTGCTCCCCCAGGGTCTACGACAGTGACCCCCCGGCCAGGAGCCCAGTACCCCCCCAGCTGTTGTTTTTAATTGTTACCACTATGAGTATATCTAGACATTACTATATACCCTGGGCATATGCCCTGTATAACTCCCTGTCAACCATATATATCCTGTCAATAACATCCTATATCAGTATTCCTCCACTGCCATTGTTGAACCACTCTGTGATCCAAAACTTCCTGTAAAGTGAATCCCAACATAATGTCAGCTTCACAAGAGTCTTAGATCACCGAAATTCATATATACAATATACAGTACTTCCCCAGATCCACCATAAAACCTTTTCCCTTCCACAGCGATAATCTTTTAACTTATTCATATCATATTTCCTGAAACTGATGTACAGATTCCAAAACAATAGCTTTCAAACAAGGTGACATCTGTGCTTACTATTGGTGGTATATACACACAATGGAATACTACTTGGCTGTAAGAACAAATACACTACAATCACACGTGATAACATGGATGAACCTTGAGAATCTTATGTTGAGTGAAGCAACCCAGGCATTGAAGGACAAATACTACATGACCTCAATGATATGAAATAAGCAAACTGCCTCAGAGAGCTAGAGTCTGGAAAAGAGGCTTACAGGAAATCGGGGGGTGGAGGAAGGATGTGAGTTAACGTCTGCAGGGGTGGAACCTGTGATGAGCTGGTGGTAAGTATGAGCACAAAGATGGGACAAAATGGGGACAAGGGGTTGCCTTCGGGTGGGGCTTTGTGGGTTTGAGGGGGGCTGGGGATGGGCAGAGGGGTAATATTGTCCAAAAATTGGGGGGAGGGAGGGGCAACATGGAACATGGGAGAGTGTCAGGTGTTCGTTGAGAACAAAATGTTGAGAAAATCGTATCAAAGTATAAGTAGGAGGGTTAACTGTTTAGGATGCTCAGGGGGTATGGTCTGATGCGGGACAGACTCTGGGGGAATAGCTGAAGGCTCATTTTGCCAAGGTGGGTTGTACCATTGGGAAGAGACCCAAGAAGTGAGAGTTGGGGTGGACCCACGTCCTGGGGAGGACTAATGCCATCAAATAGAGAGAACTGTATCTCTAGTGAGAAAGGATGGCTCCCAGGGCAGTAGGGCAGTTGAGAAAGTCAGGCCCTGAATACTGCTGCAAGTATCTCTAGACATGGCTTCTTGGGAAATGGAGATTGGCTGGCGTTGTGGGCCCCAAGGGGAGGGGAAAATGGATGTGGAATGGATGGAACCAAGGTAAATATGGGGGCAAGAGAGGAGTTTTGTGAGAGTACACGAGGATGAATATAAAACATGTAATATTACACCAAAAACATATAGGGGACGACAGACTAATAATGTAAACCATAAGGCAAAACATAGGATAACTAAAAAATCTAGAAAACTGTACAACCTAAAAATTTTTTTTGACATTTTGTCTTTCATTGCTGTAATAAGCGTTACCCTCTATGTCATGGGCAAGGCGATCTCTTCCCACGGTCCTCAGGATGGAGGATGGCATCGCCATCCCAGGAACCTCAGGATGGAGCATAAAACACGGATTAGAGTGGACTAAATGGTATTCTACTATAGAATTATCATGACTCTAGCAATGGAAGAAACTGTAGCATTGATGTGGAGACAGTGGCCAAAGGAGTTGCTGAGGGCAGGGAGAGGAAAGAAGAGGTGTGATGTGGGGGCATTTTCGGGACTTGGAGTTGTCCTAAATGATACTGCAGGGACAGATGCAGGACATTATATACTCTGCCATAAACCACTGAATGGACTGGGGGAGAGTGTAAACTACAGTGTAAACTATAATCCATGCTATGTAGCAGTGCTCCAAAATGTGCTCATCAAATGCAACGAATATGCCACACTGATGGAAGAGGTTGTTGATGTGGGAGGAGTGTGTGTGTGTGTGTGGGGGGGGAAATGGGGTATATGGGAACCTCTTATATTTTTTTAATGTAACATTTTGTGTGATCTATGTATCTTTTTTAAAAAGATAATAAAAAAGGGAAAAAAACTATTAATAATAAATTATCAGTGAAACAGAACTGAGAAGCCTGAAATAGGTTCAAGTATTGGGAACCAATTATATGACAAAGCAGCATTTCAAATATTGTGAAAAGAAGCTTTATATATTTAACACTGCTGAAATAATTATTTACATTCCCTATCTCAAAGCAAAAACCTGACTATAGTGCAGATGAATTAAAGAGCCAAAGGTTTAAAAAAAAAAAAAAACCACTACCAAAATTACTACAGGAAATATTGGTATAAATCTGAGATTAGAGATAATGTTTTAAACAAGCAAAAAACCCAGTAGTCTTGAAAGAAACTTACGGATGTGTTTCTCTCAAAGTTGTTTTTAAAATTATAAAAAATGCTGTCATAAACTAACAATCACTGGAGAAGAATATTTCTAGGAAACAAAGTATAAATGGCCCTAATATACACATAACTCTAAGAAATTAATTTTTAAAATACAAAAAATCAAGTAGAAAAATGAGAAAAATAACATGTGGTAACAATTCACAGAAAAGCAGATGCAAATGTTCGATAAAATTATGAAAAGTTGTTCAACTTCCTTCCTTAGACTTCTGGGAACTATTAATTAAAATAGCAACAAAATATAATTTTAAACTATCAATACTGACAAAAATTAAATAGATGGATCACATACAGTGCTGGCAAGAATATGGGGAAACATTCTCATATATTACTGATAGGTGTGGGAATTGCTACTATAATATTGAAAAACAATCTGGCAGTACTTATTAAAATGAAAAATGTTCATGTCTTTTGATCTGTCATTCCCAGTTTTATGAACATCTGCTGCAGAGAATAAAAGCAATATATACATGATATATGTGCAAGGTTGTTTCTAGCAGCGTTGGTTTATACTGGGGGGAAATGAAAACAAGAAAACCAGAACAACATCAAATTTCTGACTGCAGGGGGTTGACAATTAAATTCTGATAAATCTATGCAATGGAATAATATGAAGCTTTCAAACAAAGTGAATCAGGCCAATATTTAATGGATACAGTCTTTTAATAACAAAATAGCAAGATTTATATTTTAAAAAATAAAAATAACTCATCATTTTTGTGTATGTGTGTATGTATTCATCATAGAGACAAAGTGAGAGATTATACATAAACCGTATTTGGTATTACTGAAAAAGGAGATTTTCATGGGTAGTGGCAGAAACTATTCTTAATTTAATTAAATCACCTTTCTTTTGTTTGAGTCATTGCAATAAGTATATGTTACTTTTGTAATTTCACCAAATTACTTTTGTCATTTAACGTCATTGACAATTTAAAAAAAAGTGTATTTATTAAAAGGTACAAAGTATTGTCTCTGAATTGCTTTCCTGAATTATGGAAGTAAAGGAAACTATCCCCCTGTATCTAACTACTCACTAGACAATCTGCATGGAAAGTGAAGTATCTCAACCAGCACATGGTTCTTAATTGTGATTACATTTTATTGCACTCAGCCTATTAAGTGCTTAAATTCCCAGATAACAGAATCTATGTTCCTAATAGTGGAAAGCCTATTAACAGTATTTTTCTCCCTGCTCTAGCCCTGTTCCAACAATCACGTGGATGAAGGTTAATGGCTATATCCCTAGTAAAGCACGTCTGCGGAAATCTCAGGCAGTTCTGGAAATGCCAAACATACAGCTGGATGATGCGGGCACATATGAGTGCAGAGCCGAAAACTCACGTGGAAAAAATTCCTTTCGTGGACAATTACAAGTGTACAGTAAGTGTTTTGGGCAGAGCATGATGCCATAGTCCCAAGAGTCAAACTGAAAACGTAAATTAATTTTAAGTAAATTTTGTTGGTTAGGTACAAATAAAACCAAAAACCAAGTAATAACTTACAGTCCTACTTCTTTTGCATAGTAAAGCATTAGGTAAAATAATCCTACACAGAGAAATGCTTCAAATTAAAAATGAATGGGGATTTGAAAGACTTTTTGAGCAGCAGAGAATGTCTGTCCTTAAAAGTGAGATCTTTTCCTAGTACCAAAGCTACACTCTGATAAGTTAAAAATACTGAAAAAGAGGAATACATAAGCCAGAACACTGATATAAGCAAAAACAGATGCTTTAAATGTGTAATTATTCAAACTGGTATTCTACTGATTCTGACAAGCAAATCTGACTGTCAGAGTAGCTTGTGATCAGCCCTTCTTAAAAAAGCTGAGCATCTTTTACAAGGACTCTTAAAGAGTATTCTAAAATGTTAATATCTGAATTCAACCTGTCTTTCTTTTCTTATCTCTAAGAAACCCTCACGGAACTCAGAAATGCAACCAAATTTACCATGCTATGCACATTTGATTAGTCATTCTTTTAATTAATTAATGTTTATTAATGCATATTACTGCTCTACAAGCTAGCAGTAGAGCTTTAAAGAAATTCATGGTCTAGTGGATTAGATGAAAACTCACCCTACATTAGACAGGGCATGCTGTGTGTTGTGATAAAGGCATTGTGGTGAGTTGGAGCTATGTGCCCCAGAAAAACATGTTCTTAATCTTAACCCATTCCTGTGGGTGTGAACCCTTGTAAACAGGACCTTTTGATGGGGTTACATCAGTTGAGATGCAACCATAGTACTCTACTAAAGCATGCAATAAACAATTTGTTTTATTTTCAGTGCAGTGTAGTATTACAGAATTCCTTATGAATCACTCGACAGTATCCTCAGAAATGTCAATGATTTCCTTTATCTCTAATTTGACTATATGATTTTTAAGGCAAAGACTATGTTCTTTATTGTTATTTTTCCTATTTCTTTCCACCATAAGCATTATGTTCTGCACACAGCAGATAATTTTTATTACAGCTCTCTGGCTATTATATAATGTCTTAGAGATGCATGTGATTCTACAATTTATACTGTAAAGAAAAAGTGAAAACCAGGAGAAACTAAAGAACTGATGAAGGGAACTAATAGTTGCCAAGAGCTGATGTAGTGGACTCTGTGGTAAGACTGGGTACTTGGCATATAATAATTTCCAATAACCCTTAGATATCAGAATTCCCATTTGACAGAGGAAGAAACTAAGGCCTAGAAAGAATAGAGAGCTTATTTTCCAAGATCCCGTTAATAATAACAGTAGAATCAGAATCAACTTAGAACTGAGGATGACCCCAGATTTCAACCCACTATATAGGATGCTGCCACTCAGTGAGATGCGGGGAGCCTGAGCCAAGACAAGGAGAATGGCGAGAAGGGAGGTTGCTTCCTATTTACCTTATTTCATTAATGTTGAACGAAACTATGGAATGCATCAGTTTCCTTGTCAGTATTTTTCCTACTTCTTTATATCATTTTATTTAGTTATATCAGGCATGATTTTGAAAGATGTTTTAGCTATTAAAATATACTAAAGATTTATTGTAGGAAATGATGCAAAATTGTACATCCTTGATGAATAACTTCACAAACAAATATTGTCACCCTTTTCTTTGTAAAACTTTCTTGCCTTGAATTCTCCTGTTGCGATGAAATGGCGACATTACACACCCACGCCAACATGAAGTTCAGATTAATGTATGCTCAATGGGTTGGAGGGAAGTCACCAATATTTATTACATTCAGTCATCATAGTAATCCATCAAAATAGGAATTACAATTTACAGCTTACAGATGAAGCTGATTAAAGTTAAGTAATTCACTCCCAATCACATATTAAAGCAAGGGCAGAAGAGCACTAGGACTTGCACCCATATCTACCCTCAAGTTTATACTCTTTCTGATATACCATATTCCTTCTTACTGGCCCACATCTGAGAGTCATAATATTAAAATTGATCTATGTGGATAAAAGATGGTGACTCTTCAGCACTTAAGAGTACAGGAGCAATAAATGAGGCCAATAACACTTAGCATTTATCAGTAGGGAGATAGGGAACTTCTAATGACAAGAGATAATAAGCAGGAGTTTTCTTTATGCACATCTGCTTAGTGTTTTGAAAAATGTAATCTGGAGATTGAACTGAAGCTCAGATGTATGACATAAGTAGTTGCCAGTATATAGCACATCTGGAGAGATTTTAACAGCTTCTGGGTTTAAAGTGCCGTCTGTCTCAGTTTTCCATACCTTAAAATAGGTAACCTGACAGAAGCTAGATAGATGGCAATATTAGGTTTATTTTAAATGGGAATGGAGTAGTTCTTTTCAGATAGACATTGTTTTGCTTTAATCCAGATCAGATTGTGCTGTCTGTTAACCTCACATTATTATTCAGAAGCCAAAACCATTGCCTTTAGTTCCTTGAAATTCTCTCCAAAGAAAACTTTAAAATGTAACCTTTTGTGTTTTTTATTTTTTATTACCAGTAATTTGTTGTTTCCCTAAACATCTGACAAATACTGTACCGTCTTTTTCATATCATGGTCTTCTTCTTTCAGGCTGTAATCCAGTTTTCCATATTTTAATTTTTAAATTCTAAACAGCCCTTTTGAGTAATATTTTTTGGTTCATATAGTATAGGCCTAGTAGCTTGTAAAATATCTTACAATGTAAAAAAGAAATCTATTGTGAATGTTGAGCTGATCTGCAATTAAACACAACATATTTTCCAAGTACACATGAAGGATGACAATTAATTCATAAATTCAGATAGCCTTAGTGTTAATTAGCATTTGTCCAGTATTAATGATAACATTAGTTTCTCCAATATGGAGATTAACTTCACTGTAACATGAACCACAAGCCTCATTCCATATGCGCAGGTCTGGATGCCTCGACTTGCTTGAAAGATTTTGAATTAACAACAAACAAGCTTCGTGGGATATTTATCTTTGAATTCTCAGTACTAAGCACTGTTCAAATAATGGTATCCAATAAGAATTTGAAGAAGACTGAAAAGAAGAATTAATGCAATTTTAGTTTTATTAATTATTTGTTTGATTCCTATGACAAATTAATTTTGGAATCATAACTCTAAATTAAGCCATTTTGTAGAGTAATCCAGAATATGTTTGAATAAACATTATATTTATTTCTAGATTTTCCATTGACAATACAGTCTGTTTTGTTGTAATATTTTAATAGTTACTTCTTAACTAAGTTTTCATTTTAGTAAATTTTAAAATCTCTTCAATTTCTTTTTATCTCCACAAGCTGCGTATTCCAATGTTAGTCATAGTATATTAAGAGATAGATCAATTACCATAAACAACCAATCTTTTATAATAACTGCTAGATGAGGGTCAGCATTGTGTCAAAAGAAGTAATATAAAGGACATCATGTATGCTTTCAATGTTCTTGCCACCCGGCTGGGGTATCAAACTCTAACCAACTATAAAATTCAATAATAATATAACCGAAGAAGGGTAACAAGCAGCTCTACAATTATTTCCCAAGTGAATAAAATCGAGGGTCAGAGAAAGTGCAGGTGACCCCCTTTTGCCGTTGTCATTAATACATCTTGTTTAATTTATACTAAATATCAAATTGTGGGTAGAATTAAAAGACACAGAGAAGAGGGGTAGGCATCCCGCATGGTGTGAAGAGCGGGAAGCCCGGGTGTGCCTGGCAGGCACCGGCCCCGTCCCCCGGGAGGACAGGGCCGTGGAGAGCGGGAGCGGTCCAGCAGAGGAGGGAAGGAAGTGAGAAAGTAAAGCCTGGTTCCGCTTCTGTACCTTACCTTTCCCATCAGTATTGCTAGCATCTATGACCTGTAACTACACACAGAGGTTTCAGATTTCAAAATCTGGGCCAATATTTGAAGGTCGCCGCGGTAATATTTTTAAGTTATAGCTTTTAGGCTTAGAAGTTGAGTCACTGGATATTTTCAAATGCCTGCAGGTCCTGCCTGTGCCACAGTAGGTCTCCTTAAAGGCCAGTCCATGGGCTGGAAGACCAGTGAGCTAATGAAAATAAAATTCCCATTTAGGGAGAAGCAGAAGACAGGGTCACGCTAGGAATACGGCCGTTGCCACCATTTCATCTTTGACTCCACCAGAATGGGCTAAGGGAGGCGCGTGTGCCTGGACTCAGGGAGAGCTGGGTGTGAAAACGGCTTCTGTTGCTTATGACCTGCATGACCTTCGGTGAATTTACTTAAGCTCTTCGAGCCAGAGTTTCTTGATTCATAAAATGGGATCTGTTGGCTTTTTTTTTTTATTAATCGTTTTTTATTAAAGAAGTTCTAAGTTTAACAAAATAAAATCATGTAGAAAATACAGAATTTCATCTACATACCCTAGTAACACTTTGCATTAGTGTGGTATCTTTGTTACAATTGATGTTATTATTATAATTGTACTATTAACTTTGTCCCTCATTTGCATTAGGATTCAATGTTTATGTTGTAGGGTCCTATGTTTTTTTTAAAATTTTTATTCTAGTAACATATATGCAACCTAAAATTTCCCCTTTTAATCACATTCAAATATATAATTCAGTGCTGCTAATTATGTTCACAATGTTTGCTACCATCAAGACCATCCATTACCAAACTTCCATCACCCCAAATGGCCTGTTGGTTTCAGGATTAATGTTATAGGAATTACTGGAGAATTTAGCATAGTGGTTAGGAAATAGGCACTTAATAAATGAGAGTTCGTTCTTCTTTACCTTCTTTTAAAACTGGCTTTGACTTGGGCATCTGTTGTCGCATTACCCACTATTCTTGGTGTTCATGTGCAGTTTCCATCAACCTGTCTTATCTCCCACCTTCCTCTTTTTCCTTGATATTGACTTTAGACCTCCTCTCCCACAAAATAAACTCCTGAAAGGTAGGAATTAGATATTTCTGTACCCCAAACAGCCTCTAGGATTGAGCAAGTACTAAATAATATGAGGTAAATGAACTGTAAATGAATGAATGAACTAAGTCCTTGCTAGCTCAGAAAAAGTAAAATATTTTATAGTTTTGTACCAAAAAATATGCTTGGGACATTCAGTAAATTCAATGAAATATTATTTTCATATTTATTATTTCAATTATTTTAAACAGAATTCATGTAGACAAGCAGTCACTTGTAGTGGAATTCGGTGCCTCTTCCAAATACCTGTGGCTGATAAGTTGCTAAGAAAAATTGTGTTTACTATTTCCAGATGAATTTTGATCTTGTAAACTGCTTTTGAGAGATGAACTCACTCTTTAATGCTCACGTACTTTCAGCCTACCCACACTGGGTAGAAAAACTGAACGACACCCATTTGGACAGTGGAAGCCCTCTGAGATGGGAATGCAAGGCCACTGGGAAACCCAGACCCACCTACCGCTGGCTGAAGAATGGAGCGCCCCTCCTGCCGCAGGTATGGTGGGCAGCTCTTCACCTGCCCGAGGGAATTCAGAGGATTCCATACAGGACAAACGAGGCTGCCTTTCCCTCAGACTTACAGAAAGGCATTTCCTTCTGCCTTATAACACTTTTGGAGTAGGAAATGTATAAGCAAAATGCTCTTTTTATTTGAATTATCACATTACGTTTTTGAGGCACACATTTCAATCCTTTGAATTCATAGAAAAGTTTCAGGGATGATCATAGAACCATTGCCTTTTTAGCTGACTTTAGGTATTATCTCTCTGGCTGCTGCCATTTTACAGAAAATGGAGTTGATCCCCAGGGGTAAAGCAACTTGCTCAGATCACACATCTACTGAGAGGATGAGATTAGAGTCAAATCCCCATCTCAGAGTCATCCTGCTACCCACAGATTTAATAAATGTCTCTTTAGTAAATCCATGCGTGTTTTTAAAACAGCATAATAAGTATTAGATTTGAAAATAAATCAATTTCTATTTAATTTCAGAATAATGATAATAAATTTAATTAATTTTTTGTTGTTGTGGCCTTTACAGGAAGGAGAGCAGAAGGAAAATCACTACTATTTGTGGCCCAAATGAAGGAAAAGTGTTTAAAATGGAAGCACCTTCCACAGGGCCTGTTGCCTGTCATTTAACTCTTTAGGCCTCAGTTTGCCCCTCTGTAAAATGAAGAGATTGGAGTAGATCAGTCGGAGAGTTCCACCCAGCTCCCATTGTCTTATTCTAAAGCCAGTTAAGCCAAAACAAAATGCAGATATACAAAAAGACCCACCCAAATAAAAGGACAGTAAAGCTGTTAATAAAATGTCACTGGGGGAAAATTCTGAGACCTTGCCCTGTTGGTGCATCTCGTAATTCTCTAGGGCCACCGGACAAACCATGAGAAGGGCCAACGCTGCTCCCGTTAGCAAACGGAGTCAACTCCACTGGCAGAGGGGACCTCTGCTGAGGGAAGGGCTTCTGTTAGCATGACGTCAGATCACGTGGCACAAGGAGTTTGATCATCGAAGCACTGCCACTGAAATATATAAATGCTTCTCTTGGAGTTAAATAGAACACCTGGTTGTTGAAGAACAGTTTAAATTTAAAATGTATTTTTGAAATTTATTTCCACTCATGGCCTGAGTTTACCTCAGGTTGCACATGCTCAATCTTCTGTCTCCCATATTAGGTTACTTCTGGTAATAGTTTATCCTTTCTGACCATTGCTAAATCCAGCTGCAGGGCAGGTTTTTAATTTGTTAGTTTGTTACAAAGTCAGAGTGTAGGCAAACTCCTGACTGGATCAATAGGGTAAAGGGAGTCTTGTTGGGACCTTGGCCATTTCCCCATCTATCTGTAGGCTCAAGTTTTTCCACCATGTAAACACCCGCTGCACCATGTCAAATGTGTCCAAATAAAGGCATCATCTGCTGATTGTTTTTTAAAAGCTCAACCAGCATACCAAAGCCAATTCAGTTTAAAAACACAACTGAAAGCAACACATAAGAATAGCTCCAGGAAAATATAGTTAAAATCCATTTTCTGGCAAGGAACTAGTTATCATTTATAGGAGACATGTTGTAATAAACAAAATAATTAATAATAATCTTGTGTTGATAAGTATCCAAATAATGTTCACTTGCATAAATGCTGAGCATTTTCTCTTCTTGGTGTAGGAGAGGGTACCCCCAAAATTCTTTTCATTTGCTTACTTTCTAGATCTAAGCTGTTGTTGTTGTTGTTTTTAATTCCATTACAGAGTAGGGTTGAGATGGTTAATGGAGTATTGATGATCCACAATGTGAATCAATCAGATGCTGGAATGTATCAGTGTTTGGCTGAAAATAAATACGGAGCCATTTATGCCAGTGCTGAGCTGAAGATTTTAGGTATGCAATTTCTATGTAAATAAATAGGAGAAAAGCATGGCTTCTTTTCATGCTCGAATTCTCACTCTAGTGAAATTTTATGATGTGGTTGTAAAAGCATGTTTTGTGGCTTGAAAAGAAATTCTATGTCTTACTGATTTTTTTAAGCTTTGGGACCAAGTCTACATTGTATATAGTTTATCCCGTAACATTTTTCGTTCTTTTATAAAATCCATCTAATGTTAGTTTTTAATCTTAAAAGATCCACCCAATATGGTTTTTCTATGGCATTAAAAATTAAAATAAATATGTTAACTTTCAAGGAGGAATGCTCTGAGAGTAGGGATCAGAATGTTGATTTCTAGCAGTTTCTCCTGCCCTCATCCCAATAATTAATATTTCCCAAGCAGTCCTCCCCACCAATGGCATTAGTCCCTGCATGGTGGGGCTCTGTGATCAGTCACCCTCTCACCGTGGCTCGCCAATCAAAATGTCCTTACGTAAACGGGAGATTCCTCTTGAGGCCAGGCATGGCTGTCTCAAAGGGGTTCCCCTTAATGGGATATCAGCTGTATATTAGCCTATGTCACCACTCTTTAAGGACTAAGGGAAACAATGGACCCACTGGAAAAACTTCCCAGATTCAGATACCTAGACCATTGGAACAGAATTCTTTTCTTCCCACTCTGAAAATTTCCTAGACCTTGGTTTTGAGATACATGTAATAGAAAGTGCTAGTTACATGAAATTAATTCATTTTCTCCCAAGAGTGAGCAGGAGCCCAAGTGTGCTTTCTACTCCCCACTTATATTCCCAAAGCACAACGTTAACAGAAATAGCCAACATTTCAGGAATCTGGGAACCTGCCATATACATAGCTAAAGGCAATATGTCATAAATTCAGTTACTGAATTATGAATGTTTACAATTGAAATTCCTCCACATTGCAACATATCAATTCAAAATAGAAGAGGACCCCATGTTTCAACTGCCTACATCCTAACCAATCGAGTATTAATGTACTTTCTTAGTCAACTCACACCCCAAATTCCTGGATTAGAGTTGATCCGGTTTTCACCTAGGTACTAGTTTACACAGAGACATCCCTCATGTGTCCACTTCTCATTCACTGGGCCCATTTTCAAAGTTACCTTTTGTAAGTTCTATTCACAGTAGTCAACCGTAAATGTTACCTGCACTCTCCCCTATAATTCTTTAATTTTTCTTCCAGTGTAATAACACATCTAAATTGCATGCGTATATTTTTTAATGTTGTGCCATGCATCATATTGCTATATGATGGACATAAAATACTTATGAAATACCTATGAAATTGTCAGATTTATATCATAAATGTCACAGGTACAGTAGACTTTTAGACATATCTTTCAGGTTTTCTTTCAGATTCAAAAATGTCATGACACAAATCTATTGAAAACATTATTAATGTAAGGTCAGGCCCAGGTGAATAATTGCTACCAACAAAATAAAAATTGGTGTGAAATTTTAATTTTTTTATGTTTTTAACCAATATTTCTTTAAAACTACCTTAATATTGTGTGATTTAAAGTAAAATACATATTAAGATACATAGATAGAAAATGGAAGACAGGACTTTTTCCATATGTAACCTCCACTTTTTCAAAAGAAACCACTGTAGACATCTTGTGTTGGCCCTTGACCTTTTTCCCAAGTACTCATTAAACGTTCACAATTGAAGTTGGGAATAATGAATTAAAGCATGTCATTTTTTTTTTTTGCACAGTCTTTGTGGGCCCCACATTGTATGAAACCATCACCAGTTAATGGAAAGGCAAACCAGTACAATACCTATTAATCATTAAATTAAGACATTAAATGATGAGCTAGTGCCTTTTACATGTGTAGATATCCTCTTGATTTGTTAGAAATTTATCTCAGAGAAAAAAGTTGTAAAATCTCAAGCTCTTGTCATTGCTTCTGATAAAACTAACATTATCTCTCTTTTTTCTAATAAACTTTATTTTTAGAGATGTTTTAGATTCCAGAACAGTTACATCAAAAATATAGGCGATTCCCATATAACCCCCACACACTCACATATGCATTTTCCCTGTAATTAACATCTTACATTAATGTACAATTGTTACTTTTGATGAACCAATAGTGAAGCATTGTCGCTAAGCAAGGTCTATAGTTAACATTGTTGTTTATACTTTGTGCTGTGCAGTATTATAGGCTTTGACAAATGTATAATGTCATGTATCTGTCACTGCAGGATCATAGAAAACATAATATTGTTTTTTTAATAGCTTCAGCTCCTGCTTTTGCACCGAATCAACTGAAGAAAACCATAATTGTTACCAAAGGCCGAGAAGTGGTCATAGAATGCAAACCCCAAGGCTCTCCAAAACCAACCATCTCTTGGAAAAAGGGAGACAAAGCAGTTAGAGAAAACAAAAGGTTAGAAATCTATTTCATAATTCAAACTTCTAACATTAGACTTTTGTGATATTGCAGATGATACTAAGTAGGCAAGAGTCTTGCAGTTATTGTGAGACATATTTCGTAAACGAATTGAAATGTTTTGTCTATACATGATTTAATAAGTTCCTCAAATTCCACTTCAATGTGGTCAGGCTTCTTTGCCTTCATGTTGTTTTGGCAACAATTAGGAATTTCACCAGGATATGAAGAAAACAAACACTTTAAGCTTGTTGTTTTAGTTTCTCATTTTGGGTCTGCAGAGTTGACAGTCTACAAGGTATCTATGATAATTTTTAAGTGATGGGTTTCCATTTTAATATTAATATTAAAAATAATATAAACATACTCTGAATCTTCTGGATAATACCTTATGATGAAATAATGCCAAGTATACTTGTATCCATGTTTGCATTTTTTTTACAATCATGCTTTTTTATAAGATTACATATTTTATAAGGATTACATACTTTATAAGATTACATGTTTTATAAGATTACATATTTTATAAGATTACTTTAATTGCCATAGGCAATGACAAATATGGAGAAGTATATTTAGTGTGTAAAGATGCCTTAGCAAGGAAAAGGCTATCACATGAAGAAGAAAGAAGAAAAATTATGAGAAATTAAATCATTAAATGGTGGTCTGCATGTGCCAAGTTCAAAAGTCTCATACTTTATCAGTCATTATCATATTCATGTTGCAAATGATTATTCAAGTTTGACAAGGAAATATCTTCTACCATGTTAAAATAATATTGTTTATTATTGTTTTAGAGTTTTCATTTTGTCTATAAGGATGAGCAACTTATGTCTTATTTTATGTTTGTTCAAATCTAAGTAACAAAAGTTAACATAATAGTTAAAATTATTTAATTCGACATTAGGAGGCTATTTGGGAAAAATGTTTTCTTTAAATATTTTTGGAATATTTTGAAATATTTAAAAATTTTCCTTAGAATATTTTGTTTCCCATCTGAGTCTGAAAAACACTGTATTGCCTGTCTCAGACGAAATACTTTGTGGAATGATTGGATTCAGCTCAGGCCAGAGGCTCAGTATTGCTTGCAAAGTGTGATCAGCTGGGATTGGCATAGGTCAAATTGGTCATCTTGTTTTGAAACAGAATTTCTCTTTCTTAGTGGGGAACTAAATCACAGACTGCAAGTTGAGTGTTTCCAGGTAGTTAAGTCAATAAAATGCTGGTTGAAATTTTTGGATGCTGGCTCATGCAAATGTAAAGAAAAAAGAAACAGAAAACACCTTGGCACAAACCTTATCAAAGCAGAGGGCAATTGTTTGGACTGCATAAGAGAATAGATAATTTGCATGGATTGGTTATCGTTCTTTTCTAAAGGTATGAAAATTTTATAGTGTTGTCAAAATAAAGACACCCTATAAGTACCAGGCATCTCATGTGAAGAGCATGACTTGGTTTTATATTTGTGGGTGGCAAGTGAATCTCGTCCAATTTATTTCCATTCACCGTAAAAAGGTTCTTCATCAACATTATACTCTAAGTTTTCAAAAGTAGGTGGCATCTCTCTTGCCAAAGCAAAAATCCTGAGAGGTGACAGGATTCTGAGTTTTCTATTAGAGGAATGTAAGTATAATAAACTTTTATTTTTCAGAAGTTGAAAAATACTGTTTCTGAGTTTCCCAGTTTTCTTGTTCCCCTTTTTTTCACTGCCAACTCAAAATACAGTGATCCCAAATGCAAATCATTCAGTTCTTCCAAATGCAATACTTCTGGTCAAAGCGTTGTTTGAAAAGGAGGTGAAATGTGAGGTATTTGTACTTCCATGAACTGAAGTACAGGCAAGCCTTGATGACACTGACTTAGCATTCTGCCTCTGGGATCAATGTCTGTAGGTTTTAGCCTGGCTTTATTTAGCATAACAAAATGCGTACGTATAGTACATTTTCACTCTGAAACTGATGAGCACGTATATTAAGATAACATATTTACTAATGTATGACTTATTACAATAAACTGTTCCTATCTAGTGGGAAATAAATTAAACTACATGCATTATGAGACTAATATATTTGGGGAGTGGTATGATTGAGAAGAAGTCATAGCCCATTTTTAATTGAGTGAGAGAAAATGTCTGCTGTAAATTATGTTACATCAAGAGTTATATGAGATTGAGACCATAATCACAGTGTTCTGTCCAGACAGTATAAAAAATTCACAGTGCCATAAGGATTACTGAATACATTTCAAGAAGGAGAATTCAATTATGCTATTATACTTAATTCATTATGTATCCATTAATAACAGCCTCTATGAATAGTCATGACAGCTACTGCTGCTCCAAGGGTATGCATCTTCCTAATTAGTGCTAAACTTATTTCAGATTACCAGCTTGTGCTATTTGGCTGACCCTGTGTCTGATACCACAGCAGAAACAGACAATTAAATGTTCCCATAGTCTGAATCCTAGAGCCACTCGACAATCATATAAGCAATGAGCAATAGGACATAGGGGAGGTCCCTGCATTGTCAACTCAATCTGCACACGTTATAGAATATTAGACCAACTGGATCCCTTATTCATTCATGATTTTGTCACAGTTTGGAAAACAATACATCACATCATGATGTCAACTGTTCCTAGTTCCCATCCAGTCTTCCTTAAACCTACCCATCTCAGACACCAGTTCTGCCTCCTGGTCATAGAGGAAGTGTTGATAAGTTTAGCAGCTCAAGTCACTCAGCACCAAGTCAAGCTGGTGATTAGTCTGATGATGACTTTGTGATCCAGTTTGAGTAATGAATGTCTACGACCAAGGTCTCAAATTCTTTCCCTGAACTTGTAAGTGTTGCCTTTTGCCTGAAGCTCGCCTTGACAACCTGCCCGATTTGCCTGCCTTTCTAAAACTGAAGTCTTTTTCTTTCCAGTACTTTCTACCTAGCAGAATTTTTCCTCTAACCCTCCCACCAATGTATGCATGGGGGGGTGGGAGAGTGGAGTAGAAGGGCAGAGGGTGCATGCATGACCCTTTTTATCAGGTCACTGTGTAACTATACCTGCTTAGGCCTCATGCAACTGTTCCCCTAGGTGAAACTGAGGTTATCCCTGGTAGACTTGCCATAGCATGTTTCATCTCTCTTGCTAGGCATCTTCTAAGCTCTCATTCCAGTGAAGTTCCAGATTCTATCCTTTCTGTTTTTCCATGTCTATGTCTTTCATAGCCTTCTAAGATATGGCCCACATGTTGGGCACTTTATATATATTTCTGAATTAAACAATTATTGAGAGAGTAAATGAATTAATGTATCTAGTGAAAAGTTAAAAAGTTCATTTATTAATTTAAAATGCCTTCAAATATTTATTAAATTGCTATTATTTATTTAAGTACTATGAATGCCAATCCATCTGTCTGTCTATATTGGATAATCCCAGATTTCATGAAGAATACAATCTAGTTAGATAAAAAAACATAGAAATATTTGAATATTAAAATATGAAGCTAAGATTTAAATAGTAGTAGAAAGAATTCCTCAAAGCAGTATAAGGAAACACACGAAAGTGAACATCCTGAAAACATGTATGATATCATAAAACTTTAAATATATGTATTACACGTTCTTTAAAAGTGTGTCAGTTATATGTGATCATTTATTTTATTATGGAAATTTTAGATAACCTCTCCATTATAGAACATACCAACAGTTTGATAAGCTTTGTAAATAAAAATTAAACTGGAAAGGAAGGGGTCAGAAAACAGTTAACTTTTCTAAGAATTCCAAAAGTTTCATCATGGGGGTACAGATTCAAATCATGGTTAACTTTTTTTGACTACAGTATATTCACCATTCATGTAAATCTACGTAAAGTCTATTTACCACTCGTCCAAACAACCACAGCTTTAAAAAGAAAACTTTTTAAAACTTGTCCTGCAAGGACAATTTTCTGTTATTTAGGGTTTGTTTTAAGGAAAAGACAACCAGCAAATAGCAGTTTCCTATATTGGCAAATATATAAATAATAGTATTCTATTGGGGAAAAGGAGTTAAAGTAATAAGGTATTATAAGAAAAACATTTACATGTAAGAAATATATCACTTTCAAAGCATAACATTATGTCCTGAACAATGGCATAATGTAATAAAGAATTTCAATTGCAGAAAAAATGATATCTAATTATAAAAAAAAAGGCAGAAACACGCAAGGTTGAATTTGAATTTAGAGTTTACTGCTAATGCAATTTTGTAACAATTGAAAATTATAATCAATTATTTATTTTATCAACAAAGTGCCAAATAACCAATTTGTTTACTTTTCCTGGCCAAATTTTGACTGAATCTGCCAGATTTTATTTGGTTTTATTTTTTGTTTCTTGGTTTGTTTGTTTGGAAAGGGGGTTTCAAAACACAACCTTTCCCACACTTTTCTGTTTCCCTAAGAAAATATCTAAAGTCCTTTCCTAAAGTTTAAAATTTGATAAATAATAAGTAGGACATAATAGGACTTTTAGAAGAAATCTGATTTTTTTTAAAATTTTTTTCTTTATTTTTAAAGAGGTTTTAGATTTCATAACTGTTACATCAAAAAATATAGGGGATTCCCGTATGCCCTCCCCACACACACACTTGCCCACATTAGCAACACCTTTCGTTAGTGTGGTACATTTGTTAGCATTTGATGAACAAATATTGAAGTGTTGCTACTAAGCAATACTTCTATAGTTTACATTATAATTTATCCTTTCACCACACTTATAAAACTGTATAAGTTTTGACAAAATATTTACTGGCTTGCATCCATCATTGCAACCTTGCGAAAAATTCCAGTATCCACAAAATGCCCCATGGTACACCTGTTCTTCCTTCTTGCTCTCTTCAAACCTCTGGTGACCACTGAGAAAAAATCTGATCAATAAATTGTCTGCCTGAATATTATGAAAGACTTCATTCATGTGGTCCTAAATGATATACCTACAATATATAAGAAAATACATTGCATTTGAGTTTGAATGAATTGTTAATATCCCAGACTGGTCAATATGAATTACTCCTCAAACTAGAAATCACATTATCACTAATATGATGACAACTGCTTGTAAGTCTATAGTACTTACAATTTACAAAGCACTTTAACCTTGTGGTAATAGCATAATCCAGTGTATAAAACAGAACTTGGATGCCCTGCTAATCCTGCAGACTATGAGGTTTTGTCAAGTTTGCTAGTCTATTTCCTCATTTAAAATTGGGAGAAAAAAGTAACCTTGTTACTTTTTGAATGAGGTTCTGTATGTAATATGGAAAGGCCAGTGCGTGGCACCTAGGAATTACTCAACATCCCCTGTGATGATGATGATAATGGCGGTGGTGGCCTTGGCAGTGTTGGTGGTGATTTAAATCTTTGACTCCTTGAACACTGGCACCAATTTCTGTTTTCAATAGTTGTGGATATTCTTACCACTCCATTTTTCCTTATCCAGTAAGTAAGGAAAAGGATACTTGAGTTAAATTACCACCTGGGACTAAAAAATTCTTTTAAGCCCTCTACATGGTAAATTTATTATTCATCCAAATCCCTAAATTGGAAACATCAGGACAGCAAACCTCCCCTTCTTGTCATTTATGCCTGCCATTGTCCACATTCATCCTCTTTACCTACTCCTGGTTCAGTATCTTTGGAAAGTTTCTTGTACTAGCAGGCTTAATATTTACTTGTCCCATAGTCACTTAATAGTTCATGTGCAAATGGGTCAATACAGAAAGTTAATGAAAATTGAAAAGCCTTTTAGCAGTGCTTTGGATTGTTTTTTGGTTTTGTTTTGTTTTAATTGCTTTTCTTTTTTTTTTTTTAAGGCATCTCCATACTTTGCACAGCTTTTTAATATCACCAGCACATATGCATTTAGGTTCCTTTATCAATCATGTCCGTGTAAGCTACAAATACTGATAAACTCCAAGAGTACTAGAAAGTAAAACATTCCCTAGGGATTTTTTCCTCTGCTGTACTTTCATTTGGAATGTTCTGCTCATCAAACTCATATTGGATTTTCACTTCAGCTCATTATTTCCATTACATGGCTATTAACTTTTGTTAAAATATAATCATCCAAAAGCTCTCCAGCAGTGCACAAATATTAAACCTCCATGTTACATTTCAATTTCCTCTAATTTTTGTGGACAAAGACTGTCTTGGCTAAAATGAAGAATACATTTTTTTGTTAAATACACAGCTAATTTTGTTTCCACCTACACATATAAAAATAAACTATCAGTTATTAAGCCTCATAGAAAATGCCATCTATCTTTAAAAATTATTTATAGCGATTGAAATCTTAAAGTAGTTTAAGCCCCAGTGTTCATTTTTGAGTGGAGGGGGCTACAAGTTACAGAGATAATGGGCTATAATTCAAATGGGTGCTTAAGAAATCCTCCATCCAAAAAATAAAAATTAAACTATGAAGCAGGTATTGTAGGATGACTTTTCTTTTATGGGATTGTACTCTAAGCAAAGACTTGAGCAAAATCCCTTGTGCTATTCCTGCTCATCAAAGGAGCTTCGCTATGGTAGTTTTCAACTTACTCATTTGAAAGGCCTAGAAAACTGCATTTGAAGTTCCATCCTTTGACTTCCAGGGGGAATTCACGTAGTGTTTATCAGGCTGCAGAGATCAAGCTCATGCACGGGTCAGAGACATGGACAAATAGACACTCGGTGTAAGCCCTGGAGGCCAGTGCTACTGAAACAGGGTCTCAGTGCTCTAAGAGGAAGAGGAATTCACGGGTAAAATTAGGCCGAGTTTCTGCCCCTTTGCTCCCACCTACATGCTGTGTTTCCTAAAAAACAAGCTGCTTTGTTGTTTCCTCTGTGACAATGTCATTTACATATTAAGAACCTATAACAATGTAGGTTCTAGGTATCCTGGTTTTCTTCAGTGTCTAAGAAATTGAATATGAAGGGAATAAAAAAATTCATATATCAAGAATAGATCAGTTGATTCCCTTTGTAAATTAAAATTTCTGCAATGAAAGAAAATAAATAATCTAAATGTTATTTTATCTCAAGGAAAGAAATTTGATAATTTAACATCCTAAGATTTAAAACCTGTGTAATGCTTACACCCTATAATGTGTTATCACTCAGGAATGATAACTTCCTGTTCCAGGTCCCTGAACTTAAGGGGATAAAGAGGAAAAGGCCCAAATTCTCATTATGATGGAGTCAGGATACTGATTTCCTGGTTTTGATAACTGCACAAGGTTCTGCCTGATTCAGCCTCCTCGCTTTCCATTTAAAAATGTGAATGAAAACACAAAAGGAAAAAAATAAAAAGTCACAGCAGCATTGTAAATTAAGAATACTATTCACAGCTTCTAGAAAGGCTCACCTATTCAAGCAGAAATAGGCTAAATTAAGAAACAGTCAATGGGCCATTCAAGCCTAGACGTCTGGAAGGAACTACAGCAGAGGCCAGATCAGAAGACGCACAGGGAGTCGTCCAATGCTATGGTTAAGAAATGGGGCTCGCTGCAGAGGCAGGCAGGAACCCCACCTCCCAGAAGACCCCTCGGGTGGCAAGTTGCTGCTCTGCCCGGTCCACCCAGTCGGCACTAACCCAGAACCAGCTGGGGGATTATGAATCCAGCAGTGGAGGCCGGCCAGGGCTGAGAGGGCAGGAGTCCTAGCGTGTGAAGCTGTCGGTGAATAGTGATAGAGAGCAGTGTACTGATATCCCCGGGCCCTGGTGATGGTATACCTCCATGCACTACTGCTAGCAAAAAAGAAATTCGGTCTGTTTCCAATTTTCCAGGAGTAAATTTGCCTCTACATTGAGGCAAATGAGGAAATGGGACCAGACAAACATCCTGCCTCCGTGTGGTTGAGCTGCGTTCGAGCCCAGCTCGTGTCTGACAACTGCCTAGTCGAGGTGCACGCGACTGGTCTGCAGGCTCTTAGTTGAGGAGGGGAGTCTGGGCCACGGAGAGGCATAGCACAGGGAAACCGAGGACAGCACCAGCTGACCGTCTGCAGACCTGCGAGCGTCAGCGCTGAAAAGGCGTGCGAAGGACAGAAATCTGTTATACGTAAAAGCTAGATAGTCGCAAAAATAGTAAGATGTCAAGCAAATGTAAAAAGATTGATTTCCAAGAATAGATAAAACATGAAAAATTGAAGGGCGTGTGCATGTTCGTATGCATGTAAGTGTATGCATGTGTCTAAATAAAGTATATTGTGGGATTCCCAAAGCCACAGATACTGGCAAGTATCTGACAGTAGGTTAGGTACAGGGCAGCACAAGTAAAGAGAACTAATCTCTTTGTTTCACCAAAGAAAAAATCAGAAGTCATTGTGTTTTGTTTTGTATTCAGTAAGCAGAAATAATACTTCAAGTATAAATTTTATTTTAATGTATTTTTTATCGAAGTATATCATTCATACATGAGCACGCATAAACAATAAGTGTATAGTAAAGATTGTGAACTTACAACATCACACAGGGGTCTCATACATCACCCCTCCACCAACACTTTGCATTATGTTAAAGCATTCTTTACAAACTATGCAAGAGCATCATCAAAATATTACTACCAACTTAAGTCCTTATCTTACATTTGGTGTATTTTTATCCCAACCCACACTATTTAAATATATATATATATATATATACAAATATATATATATATTTGTTACAGATGTTGTGAACTTGCAAAACAATCATACAGATGTGTAGATTTCCCGTACAACACCACACCATGTTGGAATATTTGTTACAGATTATGAGATAATATCTTCAGACTATTACTGCCAATCATGGTCCATAGCATACATTTGGCACATTTTTCCCATACACCTCCATTATCAACACAGTACAGCTTTGGCATTGATGCAAGAACATTATAATATTGCTGTTAACCACAGTCTATAGGTCACACCAGTTATGGTTTTCCCATGTTTCTCTATATTCCCATCACCCTGCAATAGTGATGTACATCTGCTCTAGCTCACAGAAGGACTCTCTTGCATTTGTACCCTTAACCACTATCCTCATCCACCTCTGGGTTCACTGTGTTATTCAGTCCCTAGATTATTCTTTAGCTTTCTTTCTATTGACATTTATTTCCCCAGTTTACCTTTTCCAGTCACAATCTCATTTATAAACCAGTTGCTACTCACTATAATGTGTTACCATCAACTCTATCCATTTCCACACTATTACATCAGGTTAATTAAAACTTCTACATACATTAAGCATCAGTAGTTCTTCTCAACCCTCCTTTTATCTCCTCATAACCTATACTCTAGGCTTTAATTCCATGTGTTTATTATTCATATTTAATTCATATTGAGACCATGCAATATTTGTCTTTTTGTGTCAAAGGCACTTCACTTAGTGTAATGTCTTCATGACTCATGCATGTAATCACAGGTGTCCCAACTTAATTTCTTCTTACTGCAGTATAGTGTCCCATCATATGTATATACCACATTTTATTTACCCATTTATTAGTGGATGGACATTTGGGTTGTTTCCATCTTTTGGCAATTGTGAATAATGCCACTATGAACATCAGTGTGCAGATGTCTGTTTGTGTCATGTTTTTAGTTCTTCTGGATATATTCTTAGTAGAGGAATTGCTCCATCATATGGCAGTTCTATATTTAGCTTCCCGAGGAACCACCAAACTGTCTTCCACAGAGGCTGCACCTTTTTACACTCCCACCTACAGTGAAGGAGTGTTCCTATTTCTCCACATCCCCTCCAGCACTTATTGTTGACTGTTTTTTTAATAATGGCCATTTTATGTGGTGTTAGTTGATATCTCATTGTTGTTTTAATTTGCATTTCCCTAAGAGCTAGTGATGTGGAACTTTCTTTTATGTGTTTTTGGCCATTTGTATTTCCTCTTTGGAGAAATGTCTATTTAAATCTTTTGCCCATTTTAAATCGGATTGCTTGCTCTTTTATTGTTGAGTTGTATGATCTCTTTATATAGAATGGAAATCAAACTCTTATCAGATAAGCGATTTCCAAATATTTTCTCCCATTGACTGGGCTTCCTTTTCACCTTCTTGATGAAGTCCTTTGAATCACAGAAGCATTTAAGTTTGAGGAGGTCCCATTTATCAATGTTTTCTTTCATTGCTCTTGTTTTTGGTGTAAAGTTTAAGAATCCACCACCTACCACCAGGTCTTGAAGATGTTTCCCTACATTTTCTTCTACGAGCTTTATTGTACTTCCTTTTATATTTAGGTCTTTGATCCATTTTGAGTTAATTTTTGTAGAAGGTGTGAGATAGGGGTCTTCTTTTTTTCTTTTGGCTATGGATATCCAGTCCTCCCAACACCATTTCTTGAATAAACTGTTCTGCCCCAACTGGGTGGGCTTGACAGGCTTGTCAAAAATCATTGGGCCATAGATGTAAGGATCTGTTTCTGAACCATCAATTCAGTTCCATCAGTCTGTGTCTATCTTTAGGCCAATACCATGCTGTTTTTACCACTGTAGCTAGGTTATATGATTTAAAGTCTGGAAGTGAGAGTCCACCAACTTCACTTTTCCTTTTTAAGATGTTTTTGGCTATTTGGGGCCTCTTACCCTTCCAGATAAACTTGATAGTTGTGTTTTCCATTTGCTTAAAAAATGCTGGTGGAATTTTTATTGGGATCACATTGAATCTGCATATCAATTTGTGTAAAAGTACATCTTAATGATATTGAGTCTTCCAATCCATGAGCACGGAATGTTCTTCCAAGTATTTAGGTCTTTTTTAAAATTTCCTTTAGCAATGCATTATAGTTTTATGAATACGAGTGCTTTGCATCCTTGGTTAAGTTTATTCCTAAATATTTTATTCTTTTATTTGCTATTGTAAATGGAATTTTTTTTCCTGACTTCCTCCTCAGATTGTGCATTATTAGTGTATAGAAACACCACTGATTTTTGCACATTAATCTTGTATCCTGACACTCTACTGAAATCATTTATTAGATCTAGCAGCTTTGTTATAGATTTTTTGGGACTTTCTAGATATACAATCCTATCATCTGTGAATAGTGAAAGTTTTAATTCTTCCTTTCCAATTTGGATGCCTTTTATTTCTTTTTCTTGACTGATTGCTCTAGCTAGAACTCTGGCACTATATTGAACAAGAGTGGTGACAGTGGACATCCTTGTCTTGTCCCTGATGTAAATGGGAAAGCTGTCATTCTTTCACCATTGAGTACAATGTTATCTGTGGGTTTTTCATATATGGCCTGTATCATGTTGAGAATGTTTCCTTCAATTCCTATTTTTTGTAGTATTTTTATCAAGAAAGGATGCTGTATTTTGTCAAATGTCTTTTCTGCATCAATTGATAGATCATGAGGTTTTTCTTCTTTGATTTATTAATGTGGTGTATTATGCTGATTGATTTGCTTGTGTTGAACTAGCCTTGCATGCCTGGTATAAAACCCACTTGATCATGATGGGTAATTCTTTTAATGTGTTTTTGGATTCGATTAGCAAGTATGTTTTTGAGGATTTTTGCATCTGTATTCATTAGAAAAATAGGTCTGTAATTTTCTTTTTTGTTAATATCTTTATCTGGCTTTGGTATTAGGGTGATATTGGTGTCATAGAAAGAGTTTGGTAGCATTCCTTGTTCAATTTTTTGGAAAAGCTTGAGTAAGATTGGTATTAAATCATCTTTGAATGCTTGGTAGAATTCACCTGTGAAACCGTCTGGTCCTGGGGTTTTCATTTTGGAGAGCTGTTTGATGACTGTTTCAATCTCTTTACTTGTGATTGGTTTGTTGAGGTCTTCTATTTCTTCTAGCATCAGTGTAGATTGTTTGTACATTCCTAGGAATTTTTCATTTCATCTACATTGTCTAGGTTTTTAGCCTAAAGTTGTTCATATTATTCTCTTACGATCTCTCTGTGGGGTCAGTAGTAATGTTCCCCTTTTCATTTTTTATTTCATTTATTTGCTTCTCTCTTTTTTTCTTAGTCAGTCTAGCTAAGGGTTTGTCAACTTTGTTAAATCTTCTCGAAGAACCAACTTTTGGTTTTGTTAATTTTCTCTATTGCTTTTTTGTTCTCAATTTCATTTATTTCTACTCTGATCTTTGTTATTTCATTCCTTCTACTTGCTTTGGGATTAGTTTGCTGCTCTTTTTCTAGTTCCTCCAGCAGTCTAATTAGGTCATTGATTTTAGCTCTTTCCACTTTTTTAATATAAGCATTGACAGCTATAAGTTTTCCTCTCAGCACTGCCTTCACAGCATCCCATAGGTTCTGATATGTTGTATTCTCATTGTCATTCAACTCGAGATATTTATTGATTTCTCTTGAAATTTTTTCTTTGACCCACTGATTATTTAAGAGTGTGTTGTTTAATCTCTCCATATATGTGAATTTTCCCTTTTTTTGCTGCTTGTTGATTTCCAACTTTATTCCATTATGATCAGAGAAAGTGCTTTGTATAATTTCAAATTTTGTTGAATTTATTGAGATCTGCTTTATGATCCAACATATGGTCTATCCTGAAGAAAGATCCATGAACACTTGAAAAGAATGTATATCCTGCTGTTCTGCGGTGCAGTGTTCTGTATATGTCTATTAGGTTTAGTCCATTTATCATATTACTCAATCTCTCTCTTTCTTTATTGATCTTTTGCCCTGATGTTCTATCCAATGCTGACAGTGGTGTATTGAAATCTTCAACTATTATTGTAGAGATGTCTATTTCTCCCTTCAGTTTTGCCTCATGTATCTTGGGGCATCCTGGCTAGGTGCATATATTTTTATGATTGTTATTACTTCCTGGTGAATCATCCCTTTTATTAATATGTAATGTCCTTCCTTTTCTCTAATAACAGTTTTGCTTTTAAAGTCTATATCATCTGATATAAGTATAGCTACCCTAGTCGAGTATATATTATATTTTTAACTTAAAAAGTAACCACTGGTAGAATTAAAAATGTTCTAAATCATGGTGACAATATAAGTAAATAGTCATAGTCCATATATACATATACATATATATAATTTTATACAACATAGTAATTTTTGAAAATGTTCTTGAGTACTTAAGGACAATGAAAAATGATGATGGAATATCAATGGAAGAAATAATTGTGTGAATATAATAAATTTTATTTGAGGAAAATACATACACATGCACGAATACATTAAAAGTTCTGGATATAAACTTGTTCACCTAGGTAATTGTTCACACACATATTCTCTAAATGATAGATTAGGGAAAATTTGAATTTTCTTCTTATGCTTCTCTGCATTTTACAAAATGTATATAAATATTATGTAACAAGTTTATAGTCAATGAAGAAAAGTTAAACACTAAAAATTTGTAGGAGGAAACTTCTTTAAAAATGGCATATGCTTCTAATCATATAATTTGATGAATTTTTATTAGAGATGAATCTTTTCAAAGGGAAGGACAACCTCAAAACCCTCCTGCTACATTTTCTACATCTTCAAGGAGAGAAACTACTTGGTTCTGAAAACAATTCAAAGGGATTACCATAGTCTTTTAGTGATACATTATAGAAAAATTGATTTGATTGACACACAAGATTCAGTTTTAGCTCCATTTTGGATAGATCCTCTTTTATTCTACCATCTCAATTGAACAGACCTTCAATCAATAGAAATTTAGATTTTCAAGCTAATTTAAGCTTATGATTAACAATTCTCCCCTGGGTTTCCCTTTTTTTTTTTTTTTTTTTTTTGCCAGTACAATTTATCCTAAGATGTACTTTTGATTTTCCCCCACCTTCCTTCTGCATATAAGCCATGCTGCCCCCATAGCCAGAAGAATTTTCCTGGGGCACAGCTTTCATTGTGTCATCCTCCCTGCTAAATCTATGGATCTAAATTTTCTATTGATTTCAACCATAATTCATTAATCAACATTTGAACTTCTCCATATTTTACCTCATGTATTCATTAATTTGTCTAAAAAATATTGTGTTGAACTGTATGGTATTGCCCTATCTCTCAAAAATGGGTGAATAGCAAGAGTTTCTTAGGTGGCTTTATCAGATACTTTGTAGTGCCTGTATGCTGTCGTGCTAGGTGAAAGGAAGAGACTAGAGTAAAACACGCAGGGCCCCTGCCAACATGGAGTTCACCATCTGGACCTGCACTGTTAACGGTTCAACTCTCTTCTTCCCCATATGTTTCTCTGTCCCATTTCTGCCCCTCTCCACCCCACCCTCACCCAATTAAAAAATAATTCCCCCAGTTATTCACTGTTCAAACTACACTGAACATTCACAATTCCCCAAAATAGTTCCTGCATTTTCTTCCCTTTGGACCTTTGCTCACACTTCTAACTTGTCATCTCTGATATACAAATTTTGAAATTCAAAGAGATTGAGTGACTTTTTTAAGATCATCCATGCCAAAGCTGGACTTTAAGCCAAGTCCAAAATTAGTCAATGATTCTATGATAATCCTGGAAATTAAATTGCTTAATAGTGATATTGCATTTAATTTTGCATGGGGAAATGGAGAATAATGTTGGAACCCCTTTCAGCTGATGAGGATTCAGCTTCCCAATCTATACTCAGAAGCTTCATGACTTACTTCACAGGCAGTTTTCACACATACACATACCATGTCTCACAAATGTTCTGATTATCTACCAAATAAGAGAACTTAATTTGAGTCTAATTTTCCTTCCAATAGAAATCATAGAGTCAAATAGCAAACTAAGAGACACAGTGGCCAAAATTTCATCTTCCTTTTATTTTCCTCTTTCATCACCTTATTTTACGATAAGCTAGACCACATTGATATTGCCGATCCACTAATAAGAAAGATATATTGCTCTCTTTTCTGTTGAGCAAATGTTATAGACCAAATAATTCTAAAAATGGTGTTATGGTGATGCTTCTGGGCTATCTCTTCATATTTTTCCCTGGGGTAGATCTACGCTCTTCTAAGGGAGACTTCAATGTGACTAAATTTAATCTTAGAGAAGGAGTCATCCAAAATAATTCAAATCTCATTGAACTACAATATGCTCACACTATGCCATATAGTTGAATAAGGATGAATGCAAAGAATTCTCACATTTTAAATAATTCCATTTTCACATTTTAAATAATTTCATTTTCAGTGGTATGTTTTAAATAATGCAACAATATCTTCCTATTAATGACAGCCATTTAAACACAAGAAGATTTATATGTAAGAAAGCCCCAAATTCTTTCCTCCTGTTATTTCCCTAATTTAAGTCCCAGAAAACCTACAGTTTCCTATTCAAGGATCTTCAGTTTTTTCCCCTCATGGCAGTACCAGTCTGTCTCTTGTTCGCCTTTATTTTTTTTTTAGCTGTTAAATCTAACAAAGCAAGCCTTAACTCCCAAGAGAGAGATAACATTGAGAAACTCAGATAATTTAAGCTGTAAATGACAACAAAATAATTCTGGCCCTGTTGTGCTATGAACACCTCCAGTTTGTGGCTTTACATCTCTGGCTAATTACCAGTTTAGCAAACAGTCCATAAATTCTATTTCTAACTATGGTTCATTTATCCCAGTTACTATAAATTGCTGCACAGGTTGCCTGGTTTTGCTCTCCACATAGGCACTGCTTGAAAAAGCCGTTAGTCACTTAAAGGCTTTGCTTTCCCAAAAGCCCCCCAGACTACAACTTCGAGCTTAATTTGTCCTTAATACAAACAACATCTAAAATACTTGGGAATTCGAGCATTGAAATACGTGCTACTGACTGTTCCTACTACCTCCCCAAGTGGGTATAAAATAGTGAAGGGAGAAGATTCTGAGGATGTTTAGAGAAAAGTATTTTACAACATAGATTTTTAGCCTCCTCTGGGAGTTACACAGTCACTTCTTTTCAGTTTTTGCATAAATCACAATCTAATTTAACTGTGGTTGATTCATAATGGGAACTAGAAGGCTGGTTGCAAATTACAGCATAGACACAATGATAAACTTGATTCCAGGGAAAAACCAACAGCAGAATCATTTACATAAAAGATAACTTAAATTTCATCATTAGCATGCTTGCTTCTCTTTGTTCTAACAAGTGTCATTTATAAGAAAATATAAAATTACGTATAAATACACTATATATATACATTTTATGCTGACCATCACTCAGCTGTCACTTGAGGTCCCAGGGTATGGATCTGTAATTGCTCTTTCTTTCCAAGTGTAAGAGGTAGCTCCACTTCGCCATTCACCAATGGCATGTGATCTAGACACAGTTCTAGTTTCTATTCAATTCAGTCTAGTTAAGAACACAGTTCTAGTTTCTATTCAATTCAGTCTAGTTATGAACACAGAACCTTGTTTAAGGTATACTGAATGCAAAACACTGTGCCAGTTTATACAAAGACGACAAGTAACAAAGCACTTCTTGCAAGGAACCTCCTGTCTAGTGGGGGATAAGACCAAGATGGCAACCACACAGAGTGGAATAACTACCCTATTGAGATAACAATTAAAATAGCTCCCACTTCTTGATTGCTAGTGTTTTCCATACATGTTATTCCATTTCAATCCTCAAAATAAGGCACTCTGGGAAGGAAGTTACAGGACCCCTGTTTTAAGAAGGTGACTGAGCCATAGTGAGACTGCCCAAGGTCATGCACACAGCAAAGTTATGAATCCAGAAGGAGACCAAGTAGGTTTCCATCCCAGACCGGTCCTCGTTCTACTCTGCCGTACAAAAAATTTTGACAAATCAAGAAGAGAAAATTAAATCTGGATAGAAGATGACAGAAAACCTCTGGGATGCATTGCTACTTGCCAATTGATCCTAGAATAGGCTGTTGACACAGGTAGTGTGTATTTTAGGAAAGGAGATAAGAATTTGCAAATGTGCAGTCACGCATCCAGGACCCATTTGTGAAAAGTGAACACTACTATTTAGACAGGTTCAGATTATGTGCATAAATGGGAAATCAGCTGCAAATGTTAAGTAACTGAACACAAAATGAAGAGAATTGGGAAAGACAGATAGCCCAAGGCTAGGCTTTGAAAGATTCAATTCACATCTGTTTGGGACAACGTTTTCCTCATTATATAATTGTAAAAACTATATATATTTTATATTACAGATAAAATACACACTAAAGTTCCCCACCAAACTTCTCAAAAGGAAACAATTTAAAATGATGACTGACATATAAAATATAGAAATAAATCTTATCCAAATGTCTCTATTCAATCAATGAGCTAGCAAGAAAATAAGAAGGAAATGCCAAGGCCGGGAGCTAAGCATGCCCTAGAAATAAACCAGCACGGAAGGTAGCATGTACCTTATGGGCCTGTGCTGAATGTAACAAATTTGAACATTGGTTTTTACATATCCCTGTGTCTCAGAAAAAGTAGATAAAATGCTCATGTGGCTCGAAGACCTCAATCCAAGTATTTAACTAAGGTAGTCCCAGACAGGAGTGATTCTTGGCACCTGTGGTACAAGAAAGAATGGAAAACCAAGTATCAATATGTGAGTAAACATAAGCATTATCACATAAAAAATAATATTTTTAATCCCACAAGACAAAACCTGAAAAAAAATAATATGAGGGGGTTTTACAATTAAAGTGTTCTAAGAAATTCAAATTATTTGGAAACACGTTTGTAAACATATTAACTAAACTTGGACTTTGATAAGTTAAATAAGCCTGTTTATTTTCTAAAGCAATGAATAAAAGGACAGAAATGGTGTGCTCCAAAATCATTGAGGAAATGAATGTAACGCAAAGTTTAGCCAATCAAAAACAGGAAAAAACAATACACGTGTGTATGTGTGTGTGTGTGTGTATATATATATACAGACACATGGATATATAAAATGAGGAACAAATAGAAAGCATATAATAATTCAGTAAACCCAAGCATACCAGAAATTATTGTAAATATTAGTGGACTGAAATAAAATTCTAGCAGTCAGCTATTTACAAAAATATGTTCAAAGCACAGGAAAGCAGAAAGTTAAATTGAAAATTTAAAGAGCAGAAAATATGTATCAGTTAAATAATGCCCACCAACCCCACTCTACACCACCCCCAAAAAACTTGCTTAACTATATCAAAATCAGAAAGTATGGTAGTTAAAAACCTTCTCACAAAGAAAAGTCCAGGACTAGATGCTTTTAATGGCAAGTTCCACAAATAAACCAAGAACAAATTATTCCAATCTTACACAAAATATTTCATAGTATAAAAAAGATGGAAAATAACTTTAATAGCTAAATCTGGCAAGGAGCATATGAGAAAAATATGAGCCAGTCATTCGAATGAACATAAATGGAAAAATTCTGAACAAAACATTGAAATAGAATACAACAAGATAAAACCATAAGGTTAACTCAATAGGGCAGAGAAAGTACTTGATAAAATATATCTACTTATGATTTTTTAAAAAAATCTCTTAGGTAGATAGAATAAATTAACTCCCTAGCCACCTTCTTCTTTTAAAAGAATCAAAAGATAAGTTTAAAATGGAGAAAAATTAAAAGCATTCCCTTTGAGATTGGGAACTGGATAAGGATTCCCACTATCGCCATTTCTATTCAACATTTTACTAGAAATCCTAGCCAGTACAGGAAGACAAGGAAAAAGTGTGCATCACAAAACTTTTCACTATTAGCAATGTATATGTAGAAAATCCAAAATAAACCACAGAAAAATTATTTGAATTATTTAGAGAATTTGGCTGCATTTCTAGATACAAATTAACTCCCCCCCCCAAAATAACCTTGCATTTCTCTACAGCAGCCCAGAAAGAGTGAGCAGCTAATTCATAATGGTATCAAGGAGATTGCTGCTCAGGAAGAGACACCGCATATTTCTGGAATATAGCAATGTTCTAATTTTAAAATCTATAATTAGTTAAAATATATTGTTGAATTTATCCATGCATGACTTTTCCCAAACTATACTTCCCCCAAGGCTTCATATTCTATAGTATGCTTGCTTCTTTCTTGTTTCCTTTCTTGATGACAAAGGAACAGTTTACGTGTCATGTTCTCTAAAAGACTTTTCAGAAGAAACTCCATCTGTAGATTTCATGCGAAGTAAATGGAAACACAAAAAGGGGCTTGAGTATGGGATTTTCTTATAGCAGTTCAAATACTTTTTATACTCTCCATCACTGTCCACAACGGACAGTGTCTTTGGACTGAAATAATTCATGATAATGATGAGGGCCATTGGCTGAACACCTACTATGTGCCAAGCATATTACTTAATATTTCATAAGTGTAATTTCTTTTAAATGTGTTTTCTGTGTGTGCATGCAGAAGTGAGTAGAAACGAGGAAAGGAGAGAGGGTGGGAGGGTCTGGGTATTGTTTAGATATGACTGTGATATTAGCCGTGGTTTTCTACAAAAATATAGAAATACATAAAAATAGAATATTGCTTGTCAATTATTTGTTTTCTGTACTGTCGTTTCCTCTGTTGAAATGTATCATTTTGGATAGGCATATTTCGAAGCTGTGAAAGTTTGAATTTGGTGATTGCATTAGATTCAGTTAAGGAAACTTGATTAGATCACTTGACTAGATGGTTTTTGATTGGACTATGTCAGTGAGGCATGGCTCAGGTTGGGTATCTACCCTCTTTTATATGGAGCTTTATATAAACAGAGACACAGAGAAGAAACACACAGAAAAGAGAGCCATGCTATTTTGACCCTGCCACGAGAGAAAAGTGACTCAAGGATTACAAGCAGTTGAAATTGAGGCATGAAGCCCCCAAGAGGCTGGGCCCATGGGGCAGCCCAATGCTGAAATGAGGAGCCTTAGCCTGATGACCCCCAGGTGGGCTCAGGGAGAGGGAAGACTCTAGAGGGGAAGGCAGGGACCTCAGCGAGACAGGCTGCCATCTCGCCTCAGCATGTGGCAGGATGCCGGGATCACCAGCCGCTGACTTTGATGAGAAAGCATCTCTGACGGCACCTTGCTTTAGAAATTTCCACAGCTTCAGAACAGAACCTTTTACTGCCTAATGAATTTCCACTATAAAAGCCAACCCACTGGCAGCCTTTGGCAAACTAAGACAGAAGCTTTTCTTTTTACATCTCTTATAAAGATACTAATGGACATATATACACTTTAAAATTCACTAAGGAAAAAACAACAACTAAGAGTTGAACTAGTCTTAGGAAAATTTTGCCCTCCATTTCATGATAATTATTGGCTAATAAATAAACATGAAAAAGCTTATTCTATTTGCAAGATGTTTGGTTAGAACCCACTTTTTTCTTTATCATCATTATCTGTTGATGTTATGTCTATTAAAAATAAAGCACTAAACAGAACTCCTAACTGTGAAGAACACTGTCTTTTGACTCAGATATCCCTGCTCTGTTTTTACTAGCTACATGATGTGAGCAATAATAAAAGTCACTAATGTTTATTGCAGGCTTACATTATGCCAAGAATGCCCGGGAGTTCTGACTGTCGTCACTCACTCAATCCCACAAGGCTGGTTTTTTTAACCATTCCTGTTTTTCCAGCAAAGAAGCCTAGCTGTGGAAGTGTGCCGCAGCCACACGGGTAGTGGGTAGGAGGGCTTCACCGCTGGGAGAGCTGGCCCTACCTTAAAGACTACTGCTCCTCACACACTCAACTGGCTTCACCATCTTTGTGAGGTTCAATTTTCTCATGTGTAAGGGGAGGCCAACAATAACTTACTCGAAGGATTTTTCTGAGACTCTAAGATTTTGCGTATTGTTTTAAGCAGATCTGGCATATGGGAGGTGCTGGGCCAACGGCAACCATCATCTCCTCTGTGGACACAGCCCAGGAGTTCTCAGGTGTGGGAGGAATGGAAGCCCCACTTCTTTCTCCTGTCTTTAATTTATCATCTTTGTGCACAACCAGTGATAGTTTTATACCACAGAAATACAATATTTTGGACTGCTCAGAGTTGTTTTTGTCTCCCCACCCACCCAGGTAGCCCCTCCACATCTTGTTTAGCCTGCCCTCTCAACAGCTTCCTCACTGGCCTCTCTTTTTCCAGCCTTGATTGTACACAGCATTCTCTATCAACCAGAGTTATCCTTTAAAACATAATTTAAATCATATTTTCCTTTTAAAACTTTCCAGTGGCCTCTACTTCTATCTAGAACAAAATCAAAACTCCATGCCATGACCAGTGAGACGCTACATGAGCCCACAGCTGTCCTTGTCTTCTCCTGTGAGGTCCTCTTCAGGGGCCCGTCCCTCCAGCCCTCCCTCTGACCTGTGCCCATTAACCCACCCCACTCCTGCCTCGGGGCCAGGTATTGCCCGGCCTCTTCAGTCGGAAACCTTCTTCCCCCAGACTTCACACAGTTGTGTCCTTCTGGATATCAGGTGTCAGTAGAAGGTCACCTTCTCAGAGGCATTCTTTTTTGTTTCTTTATTTTTAAAGAAGATTTAGCTTACGTCAAAAATACATGGAGAGAGTGTGGGCTACGGTGTAGATCATTGACCATGAGGTGCAACGGTGCTCAGAAATGTATTCACCAAGTGCAATGAATATCTCATGATGTTGGAGGAGGTTGTTGTTATGGGGGGAGGAGTGGGGTGAGGGGTATATGGGGACCTAATATTTTTTTAATGTAACATTAAAAAATAAAGTGTATTTTTTTAATGTAACATTAAAAAAATAAAGTGAAGGCCAAATAATAATAATAATAATAATAATAAATATACGGACTCTCATACACCTCACCGCCGCCTCCTCTCACACTTTTCCCCATTAACAACATCCTTCATTAGTGTGGTACTTTTCTTACAATTGATGAGCACGTATTAAAGCATTGCTAACCAGGGTCTGTAGTTTACATTATGGTTTACACCTTGCACCGTTCAGTTTTATAGGCTTTGACAATGTATCCTGGCTTGTATCCATCACTGCAGTGTCATGCAGGACCATTCCAATGCCCCGAAACACCCCATGTTACACCTGTTCTTCCCTGCTCCTCCCCTCAGAACCTCTGGTGGCCACTGCTTTCATGTCAATGATGTTTTAGTACAAGTTCTTCCATTGCTAGGATAATATTAAGTCTACTTTGGTCCATAGTTGCATTCCCATTATGTGTGTTCATTCCTCAATCTTGAGGATTGGGGCGGTCATCTCACCTTCTGTATCTGTGCCTTTACTCCCCGAGCAGTTGCCCTCTCTTGCATCACCTCCCTTTGTGTTCTTCAAACCTTATCAAACTCTGAAATCCTCTTGCTTATTTTTTATTTACTTATTAATTAGCTGTCTAACTCCAGAGCTTAGAGTGGGTGCACAGGACATTGAAAAAACTCACACATACTTTTTTTTAACAAATCAATTTGATTGATGCATATTAATTAAGCATAAATCCATTCAGACATACTTTTAATGAATTCATTGAAACAATAAATATGCCAAAATCCTCTTACATTTTATGTCTCCTTGACTCTGCCTTGCAAATGTGCTGCGTAAAGAAGGGTAATAGTTCAAGCTCAACTGTTAAGGATATTATGAGGATTGGAGGGGAGAGCACCCTTTTTGTTTGTTTGTTTTGAGGTACTCGTTTGCTTGGTTTTTGTTTGTTTGTTTTAAGGAGGCCCTGGGACCAATCCCAGCACCTCCCATGTGAGAAGCAGGCACTCAACCCCTCAAGCCACATCTGCTCCCAAGAGAGCATCTTATACCACTCTGAATTTCCTTGAAGAAAGGTGGTTATATTGAAAGAACGGTATTATTATGACTACTCTATTATTCACATACAGATTGGAGGCATCTCCCTTATATGATTAAATTAAGATAGCATGGAGTTGAATCAGAAATTTCTAAAGCAAACTAGGGTTAGCCCCCTTTGCTTATTCAATTTAAGAAAATGAACTAAATGACTCTTGAGTTTCCAAGATTGCTTCTTCCATGCTGATTTAAATTTTGATTCTCTGGTCAACCCAGCTTTTGTGGATTATCACTAAATTAAGAAGTAGCAGCAATGAGATGTGAGCATTCTCGTCTCTCACTTATTTACCCAGTGAGGCATCTGCAGAGCCTCTGTGGGTGGTTTAAATGCTAATATCCTGAAAGCGTCTTGGAAGCAAACACCCAGCTGTATTTAAGGCCCGCATTTTCTACTGAATGTGCCTCCAGGGGCGTACCTTTCCGGTGCCCAGACTTTTAAGCACCATCCATTTTAAGCACAAATCAGAACACTTTTCACAAACCACTTACTGCCGTTTAAAACCCACAAGTAAATCATTTTAACTAAACCCTTTGATATAGCTCTGCTCTCCAAATTGTCCCTATCTGGTTTTAAACACTCTTATAAAATTGTTTTCAAAATTGAGGGGTGGCACACCACATTAGAGCTGCTACATCCGTGTAAATCATGGGTGTGCCTTAGCACTGCGTTTGTCCCCCATACTGAGAGCACTAAACATTTTATGCAGTCGTCCTCTTTGTGTGTGTGTGTACAGGGGATGGCACAGGGGCGGTGTGCACGCACGCTCCTCTGCACCTGGTTTTACTATAATGACTTTCAACTTCCTTGCCCTTGAAGTTGGTTAGGTGCCCCGGTGTCTAAGTGAAATGGAAACAGGTGTGCTTTTTCACCTAGAGGACCTGAGTGGCATTATTTCTGAGTCTCCGGGGACCCCTTCTCACTCTGGATTCTTCCATCACACAAACTTCTTGGGGTATATAGTTACATTTGAAGGGAAAACTGAAGCACCTTCTTCTGAGTCATGCATATGTATTGGAGATTCTTTATCCCAGCAGTGAACAGCATCTGCCTCCTTCCACCGCAGCCATTTGTGTTCCTGATCAGCCACACGTTTGGCACAACTGTAGGCTTTGCCAAAGTCCAAGACAATGAACAGTACAACAGGAATGTCTCCTTCCCTCCCCTCACACAAGCCTGCCGACCTGACTTACCTGCTGGCAGTCTTGTGCTCTCTCAGGCGCTTTCCCCTACATATCAGGTTTGGATGACTTCTGAAAGACGCAGGCTGTGAAGCACACACCTCTCCCTAATTGATGCCTTTTGTGGAAGTAGAGCTCATAGAGCTAGTCTTGGTTTTTTTAATTCTTTCTGCACCCACCGCTGGAGTTCCCAGGCAGGCGTGGCCGCCACGTGATCAGTGCTCAACAATATTTCCCAAAGTGGCCGAAGCCTAAAAGCCACACGTGAATCTTACACAAACACAGGCACGGGTCCCCTGCCCCCGGAAACTCTGACACGGCAGGTCTACGTGGATCGCCGTGATCTGGAGCTCGTAGCAGTGCATGAGTTCCTCTCATCAGGGGAAACGCAGCTGCCAGGATTAACATTTCCCTCCAGCAGGGTGCCGTGGACAGTTTTGCCCTCCTGGCTGGTATCTATTAACTCTAATTAGGCAGCTCATTCATAGCTCTGTCGGGTCCTTCTGTTTACATGAAAACCAGATGTTTTCAAATGATGGGGGCTGATCGTATGGCCATAAGAGAACCAGGGCTCTCTCAAGAAAGAAGTGGAAACGGGCACAGGAGCCAGGGCCCCAGGAGGTCAGCGGGGACTCCTGTCCTGGATCGGGGAGATCCAGGGATCTCATCAGGAGCAGCTCAACTGGGTTCTGCCATGTCGATTCGAACATGGCTCCTTCTCCATCTCGGCTCCTTGTTGTGTCCTTTTGCTTCTCCCTTGCTACCTCCTGGCTCACATTCTTACTGTGCTCTGCATTATAGTGAGCACCGCTAGCTCCCTCTCCCACATCTACCGCAGGCAGGAATAAAGAACCACTTAACTGAAAGTGGCAGCTTCAAGTCTCCATTAGTTCACCACTGTATCTTGACTTCTGAAGAGCCAAGCTATCTTTAAATATTTTTAAACTTAAATTTAGTTTTATGAAATATTTAAATAACAAAAGTATTCTTCTAATCACTGGAGCAAAGGCCCAGGGACGATGGTCTTCCGTGTTACCATGATGCACCTCTCCTCTAAGTGGCAGTCCCACCCCTTGCTTCCCGTAACAGCCACACCCACAACATAGAAAGGAGGGAAGGGGAGGGAAGGGGAATGGAATGAGAAAGGAAAAGGGAAAGGGAAAAGAAAAGGAAACCTTATTTTTCACTCTGCCTCTTGTTTGGAGAAGGAGACAACATATCATTTTTATGAGAATGTGTTGTTCACCATGTGTTGATAGAAGCACATCGGCAAGCCATGACTTGGATTTGAAAACTAGGACATTTGAAAAACTCACTCTTGGACAACAAGCAAGATTGCAGCAGAATAAGGAGCTCCTAGAGTCAGCTCCTGCTCCAGGGCAGTTAGTAAACACCCAGAGCTCTCTGGACCTAGCTGAAGCACCTGTTTGGGGGCTCTAGGAGGCCAGAAGAGGATCCTGTAACATCCTTAAAGGAATGAAAGGAGGAGACTGCCCATCTGAGAGAAAACTCATAAGTAGAGTGCTCCATGCCCTGGTAGCCAGTGCCATCCTCCACTGGAGGCACAAGCTGCCTTGGGAGCTATTCTGCAGCTAGAATTGGAAGCTCCACTTAACAAAAATGGGGGCGAGGGGATGGTTGAGCACCAACTTCAGCTACTAATGAGTAAATTCAGTGAGCTGAAGTATAATCCTGAGAATAGCTAAGGTTTGAGCCTGTCCAAGTAACAAAGAGACCAGTAGCCACCATCTTAACTCAGCACCTGGCATGAGGGGAAGCAGGGTGGATTGAAAATCCCAGTGCTGGTGGGGACAGGCTTCTTTCCATCCAGGTCAGATTGCAGCTCCAGCCTAGGCCCCAGTGTCACCTCCACCAGAGAGGAAGATTCAGGGACTTGTGCCAGCCTCTCCAGGAAATTACTGGCCAAGCCACAGAGGCTAGTGATTATCCTACTCTGGTGGCATGAGCTGCCCCAGGAGCTATTCTGTGGCTGGAATTGGAAGCTCCATTTCCCAAAAAGAGGGAAGAAGGAGATGGTTGGCTGCTGATTTCAGCTACTGATTAGTAGACTCGGCTGGCCAAGGTATAATGCTGGAACTGCTAGGGCATGAACCTGCCCAAGTTGGAAAGAGGCCGGCGGCTGCCATTTTAACTCCACCCCCAGCCTGAGGGGAAGCCAGGACCAAAAATCACAGAGACAGGAGGAACCGGTTTCTTTCACCCAAATCGGCCTGCAGCCCTAGGCTAGGCTTCAGCCCCACCTCTGGCAGGGAGGAGGCTGGCAGGCCCTGCTCCAGCCTATCCAGGTAACTGCAGGTACCTTTGGCTGGCACAGACTGAATAATCAGAAGTCTACCAGAGCAACTGCAGTCATCTTGGACCTGCACTGCATAGATTGCTGCCCACACCTGCAGTTCCATCCCTGCCCCAGGCAGGGGAGAAAGGGGTGTAAAGCTTCATCAGTGTCTCTGGGCAATGAGCATCTAGGCCTGCACAACTTGGATTATTCCACACAGCTGTGACCCTGTCCCTACCTCTGGCAAAGGAGAAATTTGGGAGAAGCTTCATCAGTCCCTGGGGCAATGAGGGCAGCTTGAGCCTCCACAGCTTATAGCACCAGTCTACATTCTTGGTTTCTACTGCAAAACCAGCAAGGGAGAAAGGGCAGGCAGCCCTAAACTAGAGAGAAAAACTGCACCCAGAAGAAATACTCTAGTAGGCCAGGCACCAAGACACCAACAAAAAATTTAAATCCACACCAAGAAACAGGAAGATATGACCCAGTTAAAGGAACAAGATAAGCCTCCAGATGACATAAAGGAGTTGAGACAACTAATTATAGATGTCCAAACAAATCTCCTTAATAAATTCTGTTAAATGGCTAAAGAGATTAAGGATATTGAGAAGACATTGGGAGGAGTGGGGTAAGGGGGTGGGGGCTTTGGGAACCTCATATTGTTTTAATGTAACATTTTTAAAAAGTATATGAATGTAACATTTAAAAAAAGACAAAAAAAGAAAAAAGTATATACTAATCAAATACTTAAGATGTAAGTCAGTCAGAAATGCAGAATAATTGTTATGAAAGGGGAAAATAAAAAATAAAATAAATATAACATTTTAAAATTGTAACAATATTGTAGAGAAGTTGTTATTCTACAAAGTGTTTGCTTTAATGCAATGATGTGAAAATATTAATAAAAATATTTATGGGAAAAAAGACATTGGATGAGCACAAAGAAGAATCTGAAAGCATACATAGAAAAGTAGCAGATCTTATGGGAATGAAAGACACAATAAATGAAATTTTAAAAACATTGGCGTCATATAATAGCAGATTTGAGGAGGCAGAAGAAAGGATTGGTGATCTTGAAAAAATGGTCTCTGAAAGTGAACATACAAAAGAAAAGAATGGAACATGACAGGGCAAGGCGATGTTTGAAGTGAAGTTTGAAAGATATATTCAGCATGAATTCGCTCAGTCAATTATTTAGTCTCAGGTTTAGGCCCAGGCCAGGTAGACCTGTAAGTCTTTGTGTTTTAAACCTCTGGGCTGGTGACGGTCGCTCCTCAAGCCTGTGACAGAAAGCAATTACAGAAAATACGTAGTTCTTACCCGCACGTTTGCCTTTGGAAATGTATTTAAACGTTTCATCAGATAATGAGTCTCTTATTTTTTTCATGAAAGAACTCTTGTCAGTACATTTATCTCAAGTGATAACTGTTTTTAAACATCTTAAACTGCTCCCCCCAATCGAAGAAAAGGACCAGGCAGGAGTGTCAGCCGTGGGGCAGCGGGTCGAGGATAGTTACAGGCAGATGGGGCTGGTTTCAGGGCTGGGCAACCCGGACAGTTTCATAGAACCCCATGTGAGAAAGGCCCCAAGCTTGCTCTAATGCCTTGCTGTCACCAACTAGAAATTCTTAATAAATTTTGAACAAGAGGAACTGCATTTTATTTTGCACTGAACCCCACAATTTGCATGTCGGTCCTGTTGGTAGATGCTTATTTGCTTGTGTAGCCCAAGCTTCTTTCCAGGCTGTAGTTTCTACATTTCCAAGGAGAGGATAATCATGGTACCCATTCCATGCTTTCTGCAAGAATTAAAAGAGACCATGCTTTCAATCAGGGCTCATGTTAAACACCACAATTATTCAATGATTAAACCAGCACATACCTCTCTTCAGGGATCATTCTTATACTCAGAGCTCTGGCCTTTGCCTAAGACGTATAAGCATGTCTTTATCATCATCCCCTGAAACCTTGTCTCCTGTCCACCTGGGAGCTCTGTCCCTGGTGCCACCATTCTTCCAGCCATCGGGGTTTGAAGTGATAGTCCTCTTTGATTGCTTTCCTATGCCTCATTGGCCACTGTTTTAGTTTGCATTATACCAGAAATGGGTTGACTTTTACAATAGGGATTTATTACCATGCAAGCTTACTGTTCTGAAGCCGTGAAGTGTCCAAATCAAGGAATCATCAGGTGATGCTTTCTCCCCAAAGACTGGCTACGGGCAATTCTGGGCTCCTCAGTCATATGGCAAGGCACATGGCACCATCTGCTGGTCTCTCCTCTCTGGGTTTCATTGCTTCTTCCAGCTCGCTCTGTCTTTCTCTCTCTCCATATTTAGCCCATTTATAAAGGACTCCACTAAGAGGATTAAGACCCTCCCTGAGTTACGCCTTACTGAAGTCACCTAATCAAAATGTCCCACCCACAATAGGTTTACATCTTCAGGAATGGATTAACTCTAAGGACACAATTTTCTGGGTTTCATCCAGCTTCCAACTGTCACAGCCACCAAAACCTTAAGTTGTGACTTATCACACAACTATTGCATTAGTTCAGCCTATTTCCATAGATCCAATATCCAGATTCACTCTTACTAAAATCTAGGCTACATATCCTACCATGTAAGATTAATCTATCTAGAATGTAATTTTTTACCATCATATTAGCTCCCCCTACAGCCTTTCGCAGTTTTCCAGACTAATAACTTCCCATCACTTGCCATATAACACTTCCTACCACATGGAGAGGGAAGGGAGAAAGTAAAAGTCCCATACTTCTTTGAAGACAAATCAGAAACTGCAGATTTGATGGCTAAGATTTCTTCAAGGTGCTAAAGTAAAATAAAGCAGCCAGGGAAGAACAGAAAGTCTGAATTGGCTGACTGGCAGAGAAACTCTGCTTTCCCCAGTGCTTTGCTCTGCATGTTATTAATTTTTCAACACCAGGCTGCATTCTTTGAGGAAATAGGAGTCAAGGAATTTTAACTAGAAAATAACTTGGTGGAGTTATTTTCCAATAACCTTTGAAATATTATGGAAATGCACCTTTTCCTAAGCTGCTCCTGGAGAAGGAAATACGCTTAAAGTTCTTATATCCCCTAAAACTCTCAGTGCCTTTCATAATACCAAGAGAGCAGAGGTTCTTCAAGGTGCAAGGAATCCTAGCTATCATTCTGTCCAACTTCTTTATTTTACAGAAAACAAAACTGAGGTTCAGAGAGGGAAAACAATTTGCCCAATTTCATGACCTGCCTCTCCCAATTTTCAGACTAGTGTTATTTCCCAAAATGCATACTACCCTGGGAATCAGGTTTCTTTTCCATGAGAACAAAGAAAGTTAGAGTTAAAAAGAAGAGTTATTTTCCCTAGAGGCAGAGTGTCAGCATGCCTGTGTGCAGGAATGTTAGTGAAAACGAAAGAAAAAATTTCCACACACACAGGAAAAGAAGTTATCCCTGGCAGTTGAAAGGGGGAAGAAATCATAAAAAGCTTGAATGACAGCAAATGAATAATGTGATGAGATAAATCAAATTTTGGCACTACTGAGATCAAAAGGAGGAGTAGAGTATAGGGAATGAAAGATGATGTCTGGATTTAACATTCATTGGGGAGTTTAGAAATCTTGAGATAAAACGTTCTCTAGAAATAATAAATGTTCTGTTCCTTACATTTTTTGGGACTAAGAGATTCATGCATTGTCACAAGCTGTTATTGAAGGCAGCTATTCACTTCTCATGTAGTAAGACAGAACACACATTCTACTTTGGTGGCAAAATTATACTCTCAGTTATTCCTGTGTATTTTCCTTCAATCACAAGTCAATTGGACTGTGAGTGAATATCAAAGGACAAAGTTGAGCAATGAAAAAGGAATTTAATTGGGAAACATTTTTTAAAAATCTCCCCTTTGTCCCATTGTCAGAACTACCAAGATTGTCTAAGAAGATGAGTAGCTGACAGGTTTGCTCTATGAGCTAAAAGTCATCTTTTATAAACAGGCTGCATATGCTCCTTTCTAGTCCACGTGGATTAGAGTTGATTTAATTATAGAGAGACGACTGAAAGATTTTAAATCTTGTGTCCAATTACCCAGGGACATCTCAGCAAGAATTGTAATATTTATAAACAAAGAGGTTATGTGCCATCAGAATATAAAATATATTCAAAGATGACATCTGGAGTGATGATTGGTTGCTATATATCGTTATAAATATCTTTGGTTGCCCCTATTTCCAGTGTGCTCACAAAATGAGAATATTAGGAACACAAGGACATGATCTTTTCACATAAGGGGATCCCCTTCTGACTAGGATTCCCAAATTCCCAATCATTTTTGTATTTTGGTTTGTCTGTTTTAGGTTTATTCTCTTTGGTGAGGAACATTAGTCACAAGTCTTACGTCTGTAGCTCTCCTTGCTAGAATGTCATCCTTTTCAGATCAAATGAGGCTGCCTTGAATTTAGAAAATCTCTTTTAGTCCTCTTAGTTGTTGTATAACAGTACACCCTAAAATTCAGTGGCTGTGAGGGACCACCATTTATCATTGCCCTCTGGTGTGCGGTCAGCTGCAGGTTGGGTTGACAGTTTGCCGGTCTTGGTTGGGTTCTCTTATGACCCTCATCTCATCTGTCACCTATGTCCAGTACCAATGGGACACATCTTCTGCTCCACACATCTGCCATCCACCAGCAGATGAGCCAAGGTGGTTCACCTGGTAGTGGGCAGATTTCTATTATTGAAAAATTTTCCACTTCTTTCAATAAGAGCCATTCTACTGGGTATCAAAAGGTAGCTCATGATTTTGATTTGCATTTCCCTAATGCCTAATGATGTTGAGCATCTTTGGATGTGCTTTTTGCCCATCTCTATATCTTATTTGGTGAAACGTCCCTTCACTTCTTTTTCCTATTTTAAAATTGGGACATTTGTTTTTATCGTTGAGTTGAAGGATTTCTTTATATATTCTGAATAGTAAACTTTCATTGGTAGCCCTCATATTGATAGACTTAATTTATACAGTGATCACCATGCAAGCAAATGACTCTTGTTTTGTTATGTATATAGTCCAGATCAGGTTGTTGTAAAGAAGTCGTTCTTGTATATAAATAAACAAGGTTATTTTAGATCTTCCCTTACTACAAAACAAAACAAAAAACTTTATTGGATATGTGGTTTACAAATATATGCCCCCATTAAACAGGTTGTCATTTTATTTTCCTGATAATATTCTTTGAAGTACAGAAGTTTTTCATTCTGGTGAGGTCCCATTTATCTATCTTTTACCTTTGTTCCTTGTGATTTAGGTGTAAAGTCTAAGAAACCATTGGCTAGCACAAGGTCCTGAAGATGAGTCCCTGTATTTTCTTCTAGGAGTTGAATAGTTCTGAATCTTATAAATAGGTCTTTGATCCATTTTGAGTTGTATTTTGTATATAGTGTGAGGTACAAATACACCTTCATTCTTTTACATATGGAGATTCACATTTCCCAACACAATTTGTTGAAGAGACTATTCTTTCCCAGTTGAGTGATTTTTACACACTTGTCAAAAGTAGTTGGCTGTAAATGTGGGGGTTGTTTTCTGAACTCTCAAATCAGTTCCATTGGACTATATGTCTGTCCTTGTCAAAGTACCATGCTGTTTTGATTACTGTGCCTTTGTAATAAGTTTTAAGACCAGGAAGTATGAAGCCTCTAAATTCAACCTTCTTTCTGAAGATGGCTGTGGCTAATCAGGGACACATCATAAATTTGATGATTTGTTTTTCCATTTCTGGCAAGAAGGTTGTTGGAATTTTGATTGTGATTATGTTCAATCTGTAAATCACTTTGGGTAGAATTGATACCTTAATATTTCATCTTCCAACCCATGGATTCAGAATGTGTTTCCATTTATTTAGGTCTTCTTTTTTTCTTTTAGCAATGTTTTGTAGTATTTTGTGTACAAGTCATTTACATCCTTGGTTAGGTTTATTCCTATATATTTTATTCTTTTAGTTGCTATTGCAAATTATTTTTCTTCTTCTTCTTTATTTTCTTTTAAATGTTATATTAAAAAAATATGAGGTCCCCATATACTCCCTGCCCCCCACCCCACTCCTCCCACATCAACATTAGACTGCAAATGACTTTTTTTCTTGGTTTCTTCTTTTAATTGTTCATTACTAGTGTATAGAAACAATACTGATTTTTAGGTGTTGGTCTTATACCCCACTACTTAGCTGAATTCATTTATTAGTTCTAGGATCTTTGTTGTATATTTTTCAGGATTTTCTGTGTATAGAATCATGTCATCTACAAAGAGGGAAACTTTTACTTCTTGCCTTTTATTTTTTTCTTTCCTAATGTGTTTTACCTAGAACTTACAGTGCAATGTTGAATAACAGTGATGACTGTGGGCATCTTTTTTTGTTACTGATCTAAGCAGGAAAGTGTCAAGTCTTTCACCATTAAGTATGTTGTGAACTATGGACTTTTCATGTATGCCCTTTATCATGTTGAAGAAGTTTCCTTCTATTCCTCATTTTCTAAGTGTTTTTGTCCAAAACAAATGCTGTACTTTTAAAATGCCCTTTCAGCATCACTTAAGATGATCAAGTTTTTTGTTTTTTTTCCTCCTTCATTCTATTAATGTAATGTATTACATTATTTAATTTCTTATGCTGAACCACCATTGCATATCTGGGATAAATATGACTCAATCATGGTGTATTATTTTTTTGTCTTTATTTTCTTTTTAATGTTACATTAAAAAAATATGAGGTCCTCATATACCCCCACCCCCCTCACCCCACTCCTCCCATAACTAACAACCACCTCCATCATCGTGGGACATTTATTGCACTTGGTGAATACATCTCTGAGCACTGCTGCACCACATGGTCAATGGTCCACATTATAGTTTACACTCTCCCCCAGTCCACCCAGTGGACCATGGGAGGACATACAGTGTCCAGTAACTATCCATGCAGTACCACCCAGGACAACTCCAAATCCTGAAAATGCCCCTACATCAAATCTCTTCTTCCCGCTCCCTACCCTCAGCAGCTACCATGGCCACTTTCTCCACATCAATGCTACAATTCCTTCTATTACTAGACACAATAGTTCATGAATAAAATATCAGTAAGTCCACTCTAATCCATACTCTATTCCTCAATTCTGTGGACCCTGGAATGGTTATTTCCACTCCACCTCTATATCAAGAGGGGGCTTAGATTCCACATGGATGATAGATGCAATTCTTCTGCTTGCAGTTGTAGGCACTCTTGGCTCCTTGGCTTCTTCACCTCCCTGTTAGCTGGCTGGGGTAAGTCCAATAAACCAGAGGGTAGAGTTGCAAGTCTGTTAAGGTTCAGGGCCTGGCTATCACATGGGCAGTCCAGAGATTCACATCCCCTGAGTATACACTAAACACCAGTGCAAACCACAGGTCTGGTAAAAGTAACAGGAGAGGCTTGTGAACAAAGGTTCCATCTGAGTCCAACTCCATCACACTCAGGAACATAAACGCCAAAGTAGAGTCAACTGACATGGCACTGAACTTCATCTGCCGTGACCATAGAACCTGTGGGTCTCTGTAGCCCTCAGAAGAACCAATACCTGGGGTTGTATCTACTTTAGCTGTCTCTGGGACTCTGCTCAGGTGTGCATAAGGTTAACCCTTCAATGATCTCCCAGCTCTTTTTTGGAGACTCATAGCCATATAAACTCATTTGTCCTTTCCATTTCCCCCTTTTATGCAGGTCAAAAAGCATTTATTTTTAACTCCTGATATTACATGTAGGCTGAGAGATTCTGCTGGTCTGAATTGACTCTTTTATTCAAGGTCGTTTTCTAGTTGCATCATCAGCTGGTACTTGGTAGTAATCCCTCAGCACCAGGGAGGCTTATCCCTGGGAGTCATGTCCCATGCTGGGGGGAGGGCAATGCAGTTACATGCTGAATTTGGCTTCAAGACTGGCCACATTTTAGCAACATGGAGGCTCTCAGGAGGTAACTCTTAGGCACCCTGTAGCTCTAGACCTAGTTCTTATTTCAGGCACACAAGCTCACAAGCACAGTCATTAGTCAAGGGCTCATTGTTGGACCATCCTTCTTTTTTGGTCTTTGCCATTGCAATTGGGGGATTGTTGCTGTTCCATTAGGGAATGTGATAGAGCTCCCCTGGCTAGGAACTCTGCACTCCCTCAGTTGTTGTTTTTAACTGTAACCACTATGAAAATATCCAAACCTTTTTATGTCCCCTGTATATATGCCCTGGAGAACTTCTTCCCAGTCATGTGCCCCCTATCAATAACATCCCACACCAGTATTCCTCCCCTGCCATTGTTGAACCTCTCTGTGATCCAAAACTTCTTTGAAAATGAAGCCCAATATATTACCTGGTTCCATTAATAGTAAAATGGAATATAGTGATGGGTTTAAAGGTTAGATATAGAATACATACTAATTTAGAAAAATTAAAGTAAAAGTAAATTGGGGAATCAAAAATTTAAAAATGAAAAAGCTTTGTTTTTGATGTTTTGCCTTCCATCACTGCAGTAAGTGTTGCCCTGTATGCACATTGGCAAGGCAACTTCTTCCATCTCTTCCTCAGTGTCTACGTCTTTTCTTTTTCTTTTTTTTTCTTCTAATTATTAAGCTTGTCTTCACAAAAGTTTTAGATCACAGTAATTCATATATACAATATACAGTACTCCCACATATCCAACATAAGACACTTTGTCCCTTCCCCAGCAATAATCTTTTCACATGTTCTTACTATATTTACTGCAACTAATGTACAGATATTGAGACAACAGCTTTCAAACAAGGTTACACTTGGGTTTTCATTATGGTTTATATTTTAGGCTATACAATTTTCTAAATTTTTAGTTATCTTGTGTTTTAAATTATGATTTACATTTTAGTCTATAGGCTCCTATACATCTTTGGTGTAATTTAACATGTCCTATATCCATCCTTGCATAATCTTGTGGAACACTTCCATTGCCCCACAGTTACACTGATTCCATCTATTCAATACCTTTTTCCCCCTCTCCTCGGGGCCCACAGTGACAATCAATCTTCATTGCTTGATGGGCCAAGTTCAGAGATACTTGCAACAATGTTGAGGGCTTGACATGCTCAACTACCTTAATGCATTGGGAGCCACCATTTCCCTTGAGAGATACAATTCCCTCTATTTGAGAACATCAGTCCTCCCCAGGATGTGGGTATACCTTCCCTCTCATTGTATGGGTCTCCATCCAATGATATGACCCCCTATCACAAAATGAGCACTCAAACACTCCCTGGAAGCCTGTCCTGTATCAGATTCTCCTCTTTAAGCATCTTAAACAGGTAACCTTCTTTATTATATTTTTTAAAAAGTTTTCTCAACATTATACTCTCAACCACACACCTGACCATCTCTTATGTTCATATGTTCTCCCACCCTCCCCCCAATTTCTTGGGCCATATTACCCATCCTCCCATCCCTAGCCCCCCTCAAGCCCTCAAAACCCTACCCAAAGATATCCCTATGACCCCATTTTATCATGGTGTATAATTTTTAAATGGGTTGTTTGGTTTGGTTGTTAGTATTTTTCTAAGGATATTTTCATCTATATTCATAATAGCAATTGGTCAGAGTTTTCCTATGATATCTTTATCAGAATTTGTAATGAGGGTAATCTTGTCTTCACAGAATGAATTAGGGAATCTTCCTTCTTCTTCAGTTTGTTGAAGAGTTTGAGCAGAATTGGCATAAATCCATCTTAAAATGTTTGGTAAAATTCCCTTAATTCCAGTGGTTCTGTTTGGATCCTTTTTAAAATTTCTCTCTCTTTACTGAGATTCTCATTTTGTTCATTCATTGTTTTCCTGGTATCCTTTAGTTCTTTGTATTCCCCTTCATCTCCTTGAGCATACTGAAGTTCATTTTTTTAAAGTCTTTGTCCAACATGTCCACAGTCTCATCTTCTTCATTGAAATTTTCTGAATTTGTATCCTCTTTCTTTTTTATGGGCCATCATTTCCTGTTTCTCTATTTGTCTTGTAATATTTGTTGCACACTGCACATTTTAATACTTTAAAATATTAACTCTGGGATTTATTTCCTGAGATGTCTATTTCTTTAGTTTTATTCAGCTAGTGATATGACAGAGATTTTCTTGCATTTCAGGAGCTAACAAAACCAAGCAAACCTAAGCAAAGATCATTTTCACTGTCTTTGCAAATTGACTTTGCATTGGCTGATGCTCTCCCTCAGAGTCCAGCCTGCCAGTCAGGACGGTCTCCCCAAGGTGAAGACAGAGTGCAGGGTCCTCCCGGCCATTTCTGGGCCTGTTTCTTTTCCCAGGCTGGTGCTTGCCAGTTGCCTCAGGACTTCTCCTGTTTATAGGGGTTTGAATTCCCCCTCTACTTCCCAGGAGACAGACCTTCTTCCTATCCAAGGTGTTCCACTGCAGGACTTAAAGCAAGTAAGCTTTTGCCGAGGTTATCCTCCTCAATTTTTTCTTTTTCTTTTTTAAAGATTTATTTGTATTTATTTCTCTCCCTTCCCCCCTACCCCACCCTTCCCCAGTTGTCTGCTCTCTATGTCCATTCACTGTGTGTTCTGTGTCCACTTCTATTCTTGTCAGCAGCACCGGGAATCTGTGTCTCTTTTTGTTGCATCATCTTGCTGAGTCATCTTGCTGCATCAGCTCTCTGTGTGTGTTGCACCACTCCTGGGCAGGCTGAACTTTCTTTCGCGCTGGGCGGCTCTCCTTACGGGGCGCACTCCTTGCGTGTGGGGCTCCCTATGCAGGGGACACCCCTGCATGGCATGGCACTCCTTGCATGCATCAGCGCTGCACATGGGCCAGCTCCACATGGGTCAAGGAGGCCCTGGATTTGCACCGTGGACCTCCAATGTGGTAGGCAGACACTCTATCCATTGAGCCAAGTCTGCCTCCCTCAATTTTTTCTTATACTGCTTTCATTGTCTAAAACTCTTTTTGCCTGAAGGGAAAATTCGGAATGGAGGGTGTAGCAGTTTGATATGGTTATGAATTCCAAAAATAAATATTGGATTATGTTTGTAATCTGATCTTTACCTGGGAATGACTGAGTTATGACTAGGGCATTGAGTCCCCACCTCTTGGTGGGTGGGGACAAACAGATAAAAGGCATGGCAAAGAAAAGAGTTGAGGGTTTCTGATGTAGGAGTTTTGGTGTTGGAGTTTGATGCCGAAGTCTTAAGCTTGAGCCCCGGGAAAAGAGACAGAGCCATTTGCCTGATAGTCTACTGCTGACCTTGTGGAGAGAGGCAAAGCCTAGAAAGCTTCATAGTCTACAGCTGACCTTGTGGAGGAAATAGAGGAGCTGAGCCCAGAGGAACCCAGGAAGCCTGAACCCTCGCAGATGTCGGCAGCCATCTTGCTCCAACACGTGAAAATAGACTTTGGTGAGGGAAGTAACTTATGCTTTATGGCCTGGTAACTGTGAACTCCTTCCCCAAATAAATACTCTTTATAACGCCCAGCAAATTTCTGGTATTTTGCCTCAACACTCCTTTGGTTGACTAATACAGAGGGTATGCTGGATGGAAGTGACTCCCACTCAGTCTTTCCCATCTGAACCAGGCCAGCTACCCACAAAGGGAGCACAGGCCGGCTCAGACTGTCCTGTGGAGGAGGTAAGGGGGGCCAGGAAGTACACCAAGAGAGCTTCTTCCATTGGTCCCCAAAGCTGTGCTCTCTTGACTCAGTACCTGCCCAGCAAATGCAACCTTCAGCTGTCCTCTAAAACTCATAGAAAGCATATTGTTTCCTCCATGCCTTTGTCCAGAGCTGGTTGGAACAGTGGACACCCTCAGAGCCAGGCCCCCAGCAACCCAAAATAGCTGACCAAAAGCACCATAGTTGGTGATAATAGGCTGATGATGTTCTCTCATAATCTGTCAGAGGTGTTCCACAGCAGCATGGGGTGTTGGTGGAGGGGTGTTGTGTGGGAGTTCTGTACATTATGCATGACTCTTGTGAGTTCACAACTTCTCTAACATGTTTAGCTATTGGACCATGCCACCCCTGCCCCCTGGACCCTCAGGAAGTAGCTTTTCAGGTCCTTCTCTGGCACTAATAAGCTACGCCAGGGGCCAGACCCCACTGCTGCCTACTATCAGAGTGGTGGATTGGATGACAGTAACAGTCACACGGAGAGAGCAATTCACCCGTATTTCCTAGTTTACCAGCCTTTTCCTCCTGCTCTTCCCTGCAAGTTACTCGGTGTTCTATTGGTTTCCAGAGCTTTTTGAAATAGCTAATTCAGACCATTCCTGCCTGTTTAACAGTTGTCCTGGTAGAGGGACTGGTTCCTGGAGCTTCCTCTTCTGCCATCTTCCAGACTTCTCCCTGACAATTGATTTATTTTTGCTTTATCATGTTTCTTCACTCCTACCCATCCTTTAGGACCTTTTTTTAAATTTTAGTTACTTGTTTTTTTAAAATTTATTTCTTTATTAGAGAAGTTGTGAGTTTACAAAACTACCATGCATAAAATACAGGTTCCCTTTAGGACTCTTGTTAAGCATCATCCCTTCTGGAAGGCTTTCCCTGATCATACCCTTTCCTTTTCATTTGGACTGCTACACTCTTTTATCATACCACCTATCCTTGTATATTATTATTACATGTTTAATTATTTTTTCTTTCTTCCACTATTCTGTAAACTCCTGAGATTACTTTCTATAGATAATTTGCTTTTGTTTCGCCTGGCTCATCGTAGGTACCTAAGCAATCTTTGTTTATTTCATTAATTAGTTAATCAAAGAAAATAGTTTCATTGGAAAGCATTATATAAAGTAGACGAGGATTTAAGGCTTCTTTTTGGCTCTTGTTACCTGGGTAGTGGGTTTTACATATTTGCAATAGCCTGTATCTTCCCATAGAACTTGATCAGCATGTATCGTTACAGGACTTGGCAGTTGAGAAGAGGAAAAGTCCAATTCTGGCTTGTTAAATATCTTTTATTTGCTGTACTTTATTTATTTGTGATCTAAATTAAGATATATTCCTAGAGGTGAGTCCTAAGCATGCTGGGGATGGATGCCCCACTTTTCTTATATTGACACATATAAGACATTGACAAGGCACTTTTGAAATGCCATAGAACACATGCTATTTAAACCAGTCCTGGAATGTTGGGTAGAACTTGGCTGGGAAGAGGAAAAGGAGAAGACATTTCAAGTGAAGGAAATAAAATAATCTTAATCATGAAATGGAAATAGCGGATTGTTCTCCTGTAACAATGAGGACGTTTTTGCAAATTGACTATGGTATGAGGATAGAGAAATTGGAATAGACATGCTGATGATCGTGAGTAATCTAGGAAGTATGGGCTTGGCTTATTGGCATTTATGAAAGACTAGTACAAAGACTAGTAACACAGAAACCACCTTGTCACTATTAAACAGACACGGTAGTCTGGCAGTGAGAATGGGGAGGAAGGGAAATGTCCAGAAGGATGAAACTAAAGTGAACTGCATTTCTGAACTGAGCAGTGGACAATCCACCTTTGTAGCATTCTTTCTCACCACTCAACCTTATGTATTTTATGCTCCAACTCTACAGAATTCCTCATATTCACTGAATATTCGGCATCCCTTGGAATCCTTTGGGATCCTTTTCTTCTTATGGTTTCCTCTGCTTGAACCTTACCTCTTCTCCTGAGTAACTCCCTTGTGAGCCAAATCTCCTTGTTTTCTCTAAGCTGCTGAAAGAGTCCTCTGTATGTCTCTTTCATATTTTTATAACTAGACCCAAAATACAACAGTCACATACTACCTGCTCAAAAAATGTTTAATGAAAAAGTGAATGAGTTAAATGAATGAATTATGCTATTTACAGAGTGAAATTGGAAGGAGTTGCTATTTAGATGGAGACTATGAGGAGTTATTTGATATATGCTGGGTACAGGTGAGAACAAGAATTCCATCTTGAAATACACGGTCAGTAACAGGGTATTCAAAGCTGAAGTTCTGATTAAAGGCAGGTATGAACATGGCCAACTTAGACACAATGGAATGAACTACCAAGTATAGAGCGTATTGGGGAAAATACTCTCATTTCAGGAAAGGTTAGGAAATGAAAAAACAGAAGGAAAATTGAGGCAATTGAATAAGAAAAGTGGGAAAAAGCACTGAAAATATAGTTTTCCAAAGGCCAGGAGAGGAAGAATATCAAGAAACAGTACTGCATTTGGTAAAACAGTACTCAAAAACTGAAGAAAATAATAATTTAGGATTTTTCTAGACTCTAGATAAAATGAAGGAAATACATAAAAGAACATTTTCATTAAAAGATACTACTAAAATATATTTTTTCATTATATATGTTATTTATTCTAGTGAATAAAAAGTTTATGCTGGGAAGGACAGATTTTTAATTAATGTTATTGATCCTTCACATAGTATATGGTATCTCTTTTCTCCCCTCTTTATTTCCACAAGTCTCTGCACCTTAGCAACAGACTTAGCATTATTAATTTAGAGACATGAATTCCACCTCTAACAAGGTACATGATTTTTTTTAACAAGACACAAGAGCAATTGAATCTTTGAGTTTAAAACCATGTTACTCTAATCCAATATAGAATACCCCCTGCAAACTCCTTGAAAATCAGTTTACTCCACCTTTCTAGATGCCAGTTCTCTGGTCTTGAAAATACTACACTTGGACTTGCAGCTCTAAATTCCTAATCTCTGCTCTGTGGAACCTAAAACAGATGAAAGGAATTAGAAGATAAAGTTACTGAATATCTTAGTTTCCCAGCTGCTAAGACAAATAGCATACAATGGCTTGGCTTAAACAATGGGAATATGTTGGCTCACAGTTTTGAGGCTAGGAAAAATCCAGTTGTCAGACAGTTGATGCTTTCTTCCCAAAGTCTATGGTGTTTTTGGGGGGCTCGCTGCCAGCCATCCTTGGGTGCCTGGGCTTTTCTGCCCCTGGCAAGGCACATAGCAACATCCTCTTTTTTTTTCTGGGTTTGGCGACTACCAGCTTCTGCTACTACCCGTGACTTTCTCTATGTCTGAATTTCATTCTGCTTATGAAGTATTCCAGTAATCCATATGAAAACCCCACCTTAACTAAAAACATTATCTTCAAAATAACCTATTTACAATGGGTTCACGCCCTCGAGAATAGATTACGATTAAGGGCATGTGTTCTGGGGTACGTATTTCAATCTCCCACACTGAGTCAAATGACTTCCATTTATATTCATCACATATGCTGTGCAATATTTTAATCCACACTTTAATTTTAAGGTGAAATGTTCTTTAAGTCGTAGCAAATGCTTAAAATCAAGAAGTAAAGAATAATTAGCATGGTCACATTTTTAATGCCCTTTAGACTTCACTTAAGTTTAGGAGAAAATTCTGTTCAAAAATGTTAATATTTTTGTTGACACTTCAGTAGTTGCAAATGCATCTTTGCCAGCTTTCCTCCTGATTCTAGCATTTTGCCTAATTCTGATTTCACGCGTCGGTGAATTCTGAACAATCCGTGTCTTGGAGCGCATCATGTACTAATTTTGCTCTGACAACCTTGTAATGGGAATTTGAACAGTTATTACATTTTTCTTGTTAAAACCAGAAAAAAGGCATTCCAAGTATTTACATCTCTCTAACCTTGCCACAGTGAGGTGAAGGTGGACATAGCTATTTCCTTTTACTTTGAAATCTAATTTTTTATAGCACCATCCCACGCTTAGGCTGCATGTTTCATTCCTCAGCCTGCTCACCTTTGGGAGGTGTACCCATACCCCTGGAAATCCTTTGCTCCAGTTAGGTGGCAGCTGAGGAGTAGAGGCTCTTTTAATTACTTATATTCTACCTAAGTCAGAGCTTCAGCAACCGGGAAGCTATTATTAGACCACTTTCTTGAGTTTTGGGACACTTCCACTCAAAAGACTTTGTGCCATGAGGCACCCTTCAGTCACGCATGGAAACTTCCATAGGCTAATGAGTATTTTCTCCAACAAATCTACAAGAGTGTACTGATATCTTTAACTTATAAAAGATGAACATGAAGACTGAAATTATGAAGCAAACAGAACTTGTGAAACCCTTTCCAAAGTCGCATAATTTATTTTATATCTTATTTTATTTTGTCAAAATAGAACTGATAATTGTCAATTTATCTGCTTCTTACACATGGCTTTAAAACAAAACAAGACAAAAGTCCCTAAGACACAGGGTAGAAAATGTCATTCTAAAAAATTATATAGGTGTTCAAGCACCATGGAATGACCAAGTTATAAAAGCAGCAAATTCAAGGACAAATTGTCATTGGAGTTACTCATATTATTGCATTTATTTAGTAGTCACTAAGTACCAAGTATTATACTTGATAGTTTGCATATATCATGATATTCAATATTGATGCAGGATAGGAAAGACTATACTCATTTCACAGATACAGAGACTGAGATGAGTTTGCATAGCTGCAACTAGGTTTAAAAACACTTAGTGGCAAACTTAAATTCAATTCTAGATTAGTTGAAAACCCTGTATACTTTTAAGAATATCATATCATCTGTCTCAATAAGAATTTACTAGGCAGACAAAGATGACAGTTCATTCCAGTTAGAAACTGAAGCAGAAATTGTCAAGGCACAGACGCTTTGATGGAACCTAAAGAACAGAATGTGATGGGGCAAGTTTGGAGTAGGAGAGCTGAGGCTTGAGAGATGGACGAAAGCTTGATGGGAGATTGTTTGAGGGGCCACATTAAAGTGCTTGCATAAGATGTAAAACTGAAAAATATTTACCCTAAATATATAGGAAGTGCCTAAAAATTGCACAGGAAATCAGAAGAAAAGCAAAACAAATATATGATTAGGTAATTCACAAAAGAATAAATAAAAATCCTATTGCAAACAAAAATAATTTTCAGCCCTATTATTACTCAGAAAAAAATAGATACAAGTTCATATTTATCCAGTTAGCAAAGAGTTTTTGAAATGTTAGTGCTTATTTGTTGGGGGATTGGTATTAAGACAGGCCACCTATTTCTTGTTACATTGTTAAAACATTGCTGGAAATATGTATTGACAATTTTATCTTTACCTGTGCCAAGAGTTTTATTTCTAGGATGTTAGTCTTGGGATATACACAGGAGGTGTTTATTGACACAGTATTTATTACAGGAAAAAATGAAATACCTAAATATCCAAAAATAGGGAGATGATGAAATAAAGGTACATGAATATTCAGCAGTTAAACTCATGTTTCTGAAGTACATTTGAAGCATAGACCACCAAATTGCAGTTCGAAGTATCTATTTGATATTTTGTTTAGCCTTCACATTATTTTTTATTAAAAAAAAAACAATGATTAAATAGCATTCAAACATCAGGAGATTTTTGCATCAATTTCAGGGTTTCAGCATCTCTCAAGCTTTTGGAAGATCCAACATGGGCATAATTGGCAGTGGCTGAGAAGTGGCTTTCTCATTTTGTTGGGTCATGAGCTCTTCACATTCCCAAAAGCTTTCCAACTCTTGTGTCAGACACACTGATGTCTGGTGGCCTCACTTTTTTTGCGTTATATGACTGCCCTCTGTAGGAATTTCTTCAAACGTAAGTTTATATGAAAGAAGAAAAATAGAAAACCATATATATGTGTGTATATGTATAAAATCTCATATACATATGAAGGAAAATATAGCAAAGTATTAATGAGAACAGTCTTTCAGTAAATAACAGGAGTAATCATTGGGTGAAGATAGCAGATGATTGGATGGATGGATAGATGGATAAATGATACAGAGATAGAAAGAGAGATAGATGATAGAGCATCAAATATTCTCCTTTGCTGAGCTTGGAAGGTTGATGGTATGTACTAGCCTAGTTCAACCTCTCCATGATTACTGCATCTTACCTCCCTACCAGTTGTGTATATGCATCTGCTAATATTATCACTTTTCTAATTGAGAGATCAATAGTATCCTTCTATAAATATATATGCTCCTCTCCTCTTTTTATCCTGTGCAAGCTTTCTCCACCATGGTTTCCCTAGACACGTCATGTTATCCTTCTCATGAACTATTAGGGAGCTGGTACTTGATGCTAGACAATAGGAAACAGAGAAGGGTGTTGTAGCGTCCCGTTAACAAAGGCAGGGCAGTGAAGACCTAGCTCAATAGGACATGTTCCTGGTTTCTAGCACAGTTATGCCAACAAAATTTGTTATGGAGGAGAATTCTAGCCAACATAAGGGGTTAGTCCTCAAATCACAGATGTTTACCATAAAAGTATGTTATTTCAGATCATATCAATTTTACAGGTGTGGCTGATCAGAACCCACACTAGGAATTCAGGACTCAGCTCCTTCTACCTTGTGCCATGACTGTCTTTCCTCCTGGTGTATACAGGGAAATGGCAGAGGAAGACTGTGTAAGTTAGGCTTGGAGTAGTAGGTAACTACACGTACCTGCCAGGAAATGAGAATAAGGGTCACACGGTGGCATGGCCTTATATAACATTATATAAGCCTTATATAGCCTGATATAACATGTATTCCTAATCAGAATTTGTTGTCCAGGAAGAGAGGAGTTTGCTAAGCTGAAAGCTAGACATGTGACTCAAAAATTTTGTCTCTTTCTAAAGCCTAACCAGGGACTCACTTTTTTGGTTTGGGTCATAATGGATGGCAGGAGTAAGAAGGAAGGTTTGGAGAGGAACTAGGAAGAAGAGAAAAATAATTAGAATCAAAGAAAACACTGCAATATTGTCATATCATTCGTAGATGGGAGTGTGGCTTAAAGGGGTAGTTTAGGGATGTAAATATCAATTAAAAGAAAGCTAGAGAATAATCTAGGCACTGAAAAGCATAGTAACCCTGACATGAATGAGGCTGTGTTTATTTTTAATTTTTTTAAAGATTTATTTTTATTTATTTCTCTCCCTTTCCACCCTGTTGTCTCCTCTCTGTGTCCATTCGCTGTGTTTGTCTATGTCTACTTGCATTCTTGTCATGCGGCACCGGGAATCTGTGTCACTTTTTTGTTGCATCATCTTGCTGTGTCAGCTCTTGGTATGTGCAGTGCCACTCCTGGGCAGGCTGCACTTTTTTCATTCAGGGAGGCTCTCCTTGCGGGGCGCACTCCTTGCCCGTGAGGCATCCCTATCTGGGGGATCCCCTGCACGGTGCAGCAGCTCTGCGCGTGGGCCAGCTCACCACATGGTCAGGAGGCCCTGGGTATCGAACCCTGGACCCTCCATATGGTAGGCAGACGCTGTATCAGTTGAGCCACAACCACTTCCAGGGGTTATGTTTAATAATGCAAATTTAAGAATGTTCTTCTATGAAATAGAACAAATGTACATCACAATGACAAGGTGGTAAGAATATGATGATGCATGGGGTAAGTACAATTAATATAAGTTATGAACTCTAGTTCACAGCAATATTGTACTATTCTTGCATCAATGTCAAGGAAGGTACTATATCAACACTAAGGATCAATAATAGGTGGTATGGGATTTTTTCATTTGAACTAAGGAAATGTTCAAAAACTTACTGAGGCTATGACTGCACAACTCTGTGATGAAAGTGAGAGCCACTGAGTGTACCCTTTGGATGGACTGTCCAAGGCATGGGCTGTAAAACACTGTGAACCATGTGGTGGAAGATGGGCTGTGCCTAACGTACGATTATGAGCGTGTTCTCTCATGAACTATAGCAAAAGTACAATACTAATACACGGTGGTTCTAAGAGGGGGTGTATGGAAGAAATAGGACAAATGTAAGCTATGGACTGTAGTTAGTGGTAATAGTCTGATGATGTTCTTTCATAATCTGTAATAAATGTTCCACAACAATTCAAGGCATTGGTGTAGGGGTGATGTGTGGGGATTCTGCAGGTTCTGCGTGATTGTTTTGTAAGCTCACAACTTCTCTAATGAAAGTTAAATTTAAAAAAAATTAAAAACAATAGCATATATGCTAGAACCCTTTTATAAAGTAAACTGGCAGCTTAAATTGTACATTTTATGGATAAAATGATCAAATAACAGAAAATAATGGGGTCCATTACTGCCTTGGAAATGTAAAAATAAAATCCTTTTGTTTGAAACATAATAAGACTATCCAAATATGACAATAGGTATTTGTCTATTTGCCTATGAATCACCTTAAATTGTCCATTTCTGGAGATAAAAAGAGGAAATAATAGTGACCTCTCTCTAACAGAGAAGTATCAAGTATTTGTAAAAAATGGTTTCCCAATCATAAACCGTGAAGCCAAATATCAAGTGTTAGGAGACGGCATCTGAAGAATTCTGTGTAACAGCTTGATTTGCAGAGAGTTCTCTGACCACCTCTGAAGGGCAGTCAGCTCTGAAAGCAATTTAATATTTTGGCAATGTGAGGACATACTTATTACTGTCATACATATTTATGCCAAAAAGTAAATAAGTTCACCCAGACTTAGTAGATTTGGAAAGTGGCTTTAGTGGATTTGGATTTCTTATTTTCTGAACATGGTGTAGACATTAATAAATTAGACTAATAATAAACTTAGACTAATGAAAGTATCCCCAAGACCACTTTTCCCTCACTACAGTATTCCTTATAGACTTGTCAATAAATTAGGGTATTATTTCCTTTATGCCAGGTATCCTGCAGATTTCGAAGAACATAAAAGTCCCTAGTGTAAAATACAAGCGTTTCTGACAACTGGTAGATAAATTCTTATTTATTAAAAATAATTTCATTCTTAGCATGAGGTCAATAGACTTAATGAAAAAAGTTTGTGGTATAAACACTATTAAAATACACTAATTATGACCATTCTTACAAATCCCAGGGTACACTGATTCTAGAATGAAAAGGCTCATTTCCAGATGCTGCAACTACATTTTTCTTCTTCTTTTTTAATCTAAAAATCCAGTGGTCACTAAACTCAACCAAAGAACCATATTGACACCAAATTTTAAGAACTGAATTAAAAGCTTTCTAGAAAAAGCGTATTTTATACATTGTGTGAAGTACAGCATTATCATTGGATAATTGATAATCACACTTCTTTTCCTCTCATTACCACAAATTCAGTGATCAAATTCTTGTAGAAAACTTATGTATAAAAGCCATAGAATTTGTGAGGGTAAAAAATACGGTCTGTATTTTCAAGTCCTAACAACCCAGTGATATATAGATATAAACATAAGGATAAATATGCACATACCGATACATACATGTATAGCAAACGGTACAAAAACAGTAATGTTACATAGTGTATAGGACACAGAGTTTGTGTTGGTGAACCTGGAAGACTGAGTTGGATTTACCTAAACAGAAAAGAATGAGGCTTCCCCCATTGAAAGGAAGTAACCAAGCGAAGTTCAAGGTTAAGAACGTGCGTGGGCACGGGGAGTAGACCGGCTTCAGCGGAGTGCGAGAGTTTTGTGTAGGAATAAAGGAAAGAAAGGATTAGAAAAAGAGGTGAGGTCACCATGGGCCAGGCTAAAGAGAACAGGGAGCTATTTCAGGATTTTCATCAGTGTCTAACAAACATCACCGAGCTGGGATGGAGTTCACCGGGGTTAGTGTTAGCTAGCAAAAGAACACACCAAGTGCTGTATTTTTAAAAAATGGTTTTATAGAGAAATCACCAGCCAGCCACGTGTGGGGTGGATGGAGGGGAAAGAGACTGGTTGTCGGAAGTGGGTGCGGTGATTCAGTTGTGTGGTACACGAAGTGGGTGGCAGGGAGCACAAAAAGAAAGGGTCAAGTTGAGGAGACATGTCTCTAGTAGAATGCTTCAATAAATGCTTGCGAAGTGACCCGACAAATCCAAATGTGATTTCACCTGTTAATAGGTAGTATTCCTCTTAGTTCTGTCAGGACCCTGTGGAAAAACGGGCAACCCGAGTACAGACGTTCAAACTTGTCTCCTTGACAAGGATCTACTCTTTGACTCCACTATTCTATATTCCCATAACAACGCGTATTCTTCTTTTATACCACTTATCACACTTCTGATTAATTAACGCTTACATTGCTTTACATGTGAAGTGACTGACCCCACAACTAGTCTATAGGCTCCACCACAGGGCGGGCAGGTGACACCTTCTCACTGTTGCATCCACCACGTGGTAAACTTCCTAGAACATAGTAAAGAGTGTTTTTTTACTTTTTTATTATTATTGATGTTCTAGATCAGAGTGATTTGCCATATTGGTTCTATGTTTCTTGCACAAAATTATCATAGTTAGAGCTAGTTCTAGAAAGAATGCAAAGCAAGTACGAAGAAAGACTTCTTCCCCTTTTATGTCACTTTTATGTCCAACACCAATGACCAAATTCTCCTTCCCAGCATTCCGTAGTGTCACGCCAATATGGTCTATTCTCATGACTAAAGAAAAGAAAACTCCAAAGGTAGATGGCGTGCAGTGCCAGGATGATGGGCCGTTTGGAGTTCCCATGGAAAGGAGTGGCTCGCTGTGCATGGTCCTTTGAGTCTCCAGGTGCACACTCCGTCGCCCACACAAGCGCCTGTCTCTTCCACTCCATGAATGGAACTGCTCCTGGTCATTTTCCCACCTATTGTTTTTTCTTTCTAATAAAAAAAAATTTTTTTTAATTACTAAATGTCCTAGTATCAATAATTCTATGTAAATAAGAAAGAGAAAAGGGTAGTCTAAATTTCAACTTATACTTCTGCTTGGGTCAGCATTCAGACAAAAGGCAAAATACAGCAAAGACACAATGAAACGATGCAGGGTAGAAGAAAAAATACTAAAATCTGCTTCATGCATTCTCATGACGGTGTATAAGGGCATCATCTTATATTTGGCTTTAGGATTGGCATCAGTTCATTTATTTCCATGTTCAAGCTCTCTAAATGGAAAGGTAGGACATAAGCAGAACAAAATGTCTTTATGAATTCTAGAAGTCTAAGACATAATGCTGAATTTTTAGCCCTGAAGTAAGTGGTATTAAAGGGATCAGTTTACAGAGGAACATTATTTAAGCAAGCACACTTGTTAGAGAAGTACAGCATTTTAAGTGCAATTATAAGGAAACGATCCGAACTGATATTTTTCAATAATGTGTTTGCTCTTTTTTCTTGAAACATGCTTAAACTATTTTCTAAAATTAAAAAAAAAAAGTATTCCAGTTCATAATGAGAATGTGAGCTTAGATCTGAGTTTTCTCACTAGATATTATAAAATGCACTAGAGAAAAACACACAGAACAATCTATTTATAAACCATATAATATACAACAAAGTGCTCTTAATCTAATTTGCAATCCATAAAAGAGATTGTAATTTTTACAGTAGTAGAAAAATGACTTACACTTGTTTATAAATAGTTGAAGGGCTCTGTATTTAATTAAATGTCTAATGACAAATCTGATGGCCCTGATTGCATCTTCAGAATCCAGGATTGATAGAAGCCACAGGGTCAGGGGAACCATTTACCATGGCGACCTTGAGAAGTAGGATTGATGTCACATCAGTCTGGAATATTTTATTGGAAAAGACTTAGTCTCTGGTAGCATCCATGATGCCACTTTGTTATCACCCATCTGTGCATATGCTCCTGAAAGTGTAGCAGCCCAAAGATTCTTATGTTAACAGGGGGGTTGCAAGCCCTATCCTTCACTAGAATATATCTCTTCCCAAAGTGTCAGTGTGGAAATAGAAAACCAAAGTAAACTTGTAACCCCAATTTCTCTGTAACAGAGCATGATTATCTAATGTACCAAGGAACACAGACAGAGAAAATACACTAGATTTGAATGTGAGATCTGTCAATACCAAGACTGGTTATAAGCGACACCCGAGGTCAGATATTTGGGGAAGGGGGATTAGATAAATTTCTCCCCTAAACTGACTTTTGTGGGAGCATGTAAACACTACTTAAAAACTAGCGTCATTTGCAGTTGCAGTTCAATTATCCAGTTCTCAGTTCACTTTAGAAAGTGACAAAATGCAGGAACAGAGAAACCCAGTGAAGCAGCTGTTGAGGACCCCACAGAGAGGCTGACACCAGCTGCCAGGTTCTCCTTGTGACGCAGGGCACAAGAGACAGACCCCTGTCCCGAAGCAGCCCTCAGAATGAAAAGGCGGTGTGTCGCTAACAAGAGCTTGGCCCCCCAGCCTCATTCAATTATTTGTTCTCTAACGGAAGAACCATAACACAATTTCATTTACCACCTGCAATATTATACATTGTCCTTTTCCTTCTGGCAGTGTCTTCTTTTATGAATTGAGCAGTTTCTTAATTTATCTGGTCTTCTCTTTTATTATACGAGCTTGGGTAGAGAAGTATTTTCCAAAATGCTGCATCCCCCCTCCAATGCAGCAGCAAAACGGCCCTCGTAAACCTACTGACCCTGTCCTTCTCGGCGCATAGTGGGACTGCACCTCCCTTCCGTCTTGAGGTGAGGTGTGGCAGTGTGACCTGCTTTGGCCAATGAAATGTGAGTTGAAGTTGCCTGGGTCACTTCTAGGTAAGAGATTTAATAGACATAGGCTGCCGTGCCGTGCTCCAGTCCCTTCTGCCGTCAGAAGGTTACCGATTTCTCTAGGTTCTTGGCCATGTGACATAAAAGAAATTTAGAACTTGCCAGTTTAGTTAGGCCAGTGGTTTATTAAGGAAATGAGAAAAGAGAATAGAAATGGGAAAAAATAACAGATTACAGGTCCCCAGGTGTACTTGGGGCTGGTCCAGGAGGAGAGCAAGAGAGAGGGAGCTTATGCAGTTGCTTCTTAAACCATTAATCACTCCTCCCCTTGCTAATGTTTGGGGGAGAGGTCCCAGCTCTTTGCTCTTTTGATTGCTTACCCCTGTCAGTTCCCTGGGGGGTAGGGGTGGGGGGCACTGATAAGGCCCCTTGAGAATATCTGGGGCTTTTCCTTGATCCCAGACCAAATCCCAGTCTAAGTGGAGCTCTTCCAGCAGCCATTTGGTGAGGTTTGGTGGCCGTGTGTTTCATGGCCATGATTTTCTCCCAGGTTTTGTAAGATTCGTCTTCCCATTCCCTAAACTAGCCTGCCTCAAAAATAGACATCCCTGCAACCTTCAATTGACCTTCAGCGACCATGTGCACGGAGCGGGGAGAAAGAAAATGCCCGCTGCTGTGCTTAGAAACCTAGAGTTAGGGTTTGTTTGTTATATACTTACAATAGTGCAGAAATTCTATTTTGCAAACATGATTCAATGATAGGTAGTACTATGCCCCAGGAATGAAACAAATATCCATGCTTTGTCTTAGTTCAAAAGAAAAATAAAAGTTCTTATTTCATTCCCTTCTAAATTAGTCCCATTTTAGAACTGAAATTTCCTGATATCCGCTTAGAGATAGATGTGTTAAAATACATCTCACAATTAACTCCTTTTCATGGCATTCTGAAACTCTGTCAATCACATTTTCATTCCTCATTATCAGGGTGATAAAGATAGGATGGGATGGAGAAGAGGCAACAGGGCACATCCTGCTTGAAACCATGCAACTCATCCTGAAATTGATCAAATGGTACAATTAGGTCTAAAAATAAAGAAGGGAAAGTTTCAATCTTATAGCATAATTCTAAGTGCAAAATATTTTAATTGGGGGAGGGATAATACCCTTAGGAAACAGCCAATTCATTAACACCTCCACTTAATGATACTCTAAAAAAATTAAGAGCACAGCGATGATGCTCAGGTGATAAATACATCCATCTCAAAAGCAGGGCGAAATCAAACAGCAGTGGCTATTTATATACCGTATGCATCAAACATCAGAACTTGATTACCTATGTTCATCATTAGAGAAAAACACAGAAGACTCTATTCTTATTTAATCTTGTGGAGTCCTTTTATCACCGAAGACAAATCTCATCCTTGCTCCAGTGTGTCTGAAAGAACTTTTGTGATGAGGGAAATGGTCTATGTCTGGCTGCCCAAGAAAGGAGCCACTTTTGAGCATGTAGAGTGAGGCTAGTGCTGCTAAGGAGCTACCTTTTTAGTTTTATCTCATTTTAATTAATTTACATTTAAATAGCTGCATGCAGCTGGTAACTATCACATTAACAATGCAGCCTGGTTCTCTCCATGGAAACAGAAGACTATGGTTGCATTGTCAAGATCACAAATCAAAGCCTTGCCATCCAGGGCCCCAGTACTGCCTAGAGTATACGGAAAGGGAGGAGGGCCCCAAAGAAAGGAGGTTTTGCCACAGGAGAGGTATTATGTAACAAATCACGATACTAAATATCTTCTGTCCCTGAAGTTGTTTGGGCCACAAAATTTAATCTTCCCCACTTCTTTCTACATTTTTAATACAAATGGGTCATATTCCCATTAGAAAACAAATTCCTAAAGTTCTTAGGACAATGCTATGAGAACGTGAAATCCAGGTCAAAACTCCAAATTACCTTTCTCTTACCTGAAAAAAAGTATCACAGTTCCCCAGGATTTGCTTCTATGTAAGTTCATGAGACTCCGTATATGTGAAATTTGGTTGATTTCTTTTTTTTTCCCCAACTTTTAACATATGTTTAACATTATGTCATTATCAAGGGAGTGTCACATAATATGTTTTCCTTAATCCTACCATTCCTTTACCCCCCAAATTTTCAAGTAGAGCCCTCTAAGGCCCCATTTCTACCTTTTATTGAATCTGTTTAACTTGATCCTCCTGGAACTGCCATGCACATGACCATCTAACCCACTGTTATTCTAAAAGACTGGAGCATGTAAAATTGTTTGAGCTCTGAATAGCCATCCAAAATTCTATTATTTAGTTACTTAAAGCAAAACTACTAGGTTGTTTTCCATAGTATCAGATTTTAAAAATAGACATTGTAAAATGTCTCACTTTGGATTGAGAAATGTAATATTCAAATCAAACTTTGATCAAACTCTAATATTCAAAACAAACTTGGTTTCTTGATTAAGATTAATTTTGGGGGGTAAGACTCAAGGAAAGATTTTGACAATTCACATCAATTCTAGACTTGTAAGCTATAATTGATCTGGCATTGATACACATTTACTGATATCTGTCCAATTTTATTTATCTAGTCTTTGAATCATATTCCAAAGTGTCACTTTTACGAGATAGTCAAACAGTTTGTAGCAGGCAATTCTTAAATGTTTTTATTATCTCCAACTTAAATAATTCAAATAGCTTGATTTTTTAAAACCCTACCACATGTTGAATTTTTATTTTACCTCTTTTTTAATACAATCTTGATCTGATAGATTACCTCATTAATTAGAGCTTTCAGTGGCTCTCTATTGCCCATTATTTAAACTGCTTAGTACAGCATGCACAGAGTTCTTTAAATCTAGAACCAGCTTTATTTTTCAGCCCCTTCCTACAGTACTTCCTTCTGCCCAAAATTTACTTTCCAGACCTTGAAAAATACTCAACTCCAGCTATCCCACTTTTCCCCATTTAGCAAAATCCAACTAAGTTTTATGTTGTTTCATTCATACATTCAACAAATGATGAGCACTTGCTGTGTGCCAGGCGCTATGCTTCGTGCTTTATAGATTAATTCACTTAATCCTCACAACTGTTCTGTGAAGTAGGTGTTTGTATCATCAAAACTTTACAAAGAAAGGTGAGGCTCCCCCACTTTTCTGTTCCATCTTCCAGGGGCCACCTCATTCCCACCCACCATCCCAACTGAATGTGGAAACCCCATGGATGTTGCATCTCTGTTGCCAGACGGGGCTTCTGTAATCTGTGTCTTTAGGACCTCCTCTTCTCCAATGGCCAAATGTCAAATAGGATCAAATGAATGTTATAGACTGACATAGACTTAGAGTAATAAAGAAAGCTCTGCTTCACCTGGTATAAACCTGACTGGATCCTCAGAATCCCAGTCTAGAATTGCAGTTCAGTTTAATTCAAAATGACTTTGGTTACAGCCATGGTTTTCCTATGTGCCAATTTCAAGCTGTCTTTATATTTTAAAACTTTTTAATTTTGGAAATACTTTCAAACTTACAGGACAGTTACAAAAATAGTAAAAGACAAACTCTGATGTCTCTTTCTCTCCCTAGCCTGCCGTTCAATGGGATTAGTCACTGTCAGAGTGCTGCAGTACCCTCGCCATCTCATTACCAAAACGTGTCCATCTCCTCAACGACTTCCCCACTCTCATTGTGCATTAACTTCCCGTTCATTCTGCCCCCACTCCTGGCAACCTGGATTCTAACTTCTATCACTACGAGCTTGCATATTCTCTGATACTTTCTTTGTAGTTACCGTGAAGTTTCAATACAACATCCTAAATCTAGAACAATCTTGTTTTCTTTAGTACCAACTTAACTTCAATAATATAAACAGTGTTCCTATACCTCTCCTTTTCCATACGTTTATGTAGTTCTTGTCACAATTACATTTATATTAGTCTGAAATGACTGATTTATCATTACATTTTAAGCATTTGCCTTGTAGATTATTTAGGAAGTAAAAAGTGGAGCTATAAATTAAAAACACAGTGCTGTTGACATGTTTATTTGTCCTTGTTATCCTCTCTGGAGATCTTTATTTTTCATACAGTTTCAATCTATCGCTTTGTGTTCTTTCCCTTCCACCTGAAGAGCTCTCTTCAGCATCACCTATGCTCTAATGGTGAGGAACTTCCTCAGTTTTGTTTTGTTCTTTTTGTTTGTTTGTTTTAATCTGAGAATATCTTGATCTCTCTCTCATTTTTGAAAAACAATTCTGCTGGATATAGAATTCTTGCTGGCATTTTTTGCTTTTAGCACCTTCTTGCCTCCATGGTTTTTGATGAGAAATTGGCATTTGATTGTATGAAGCTCACTGGTGCATGACACGCTGATTCTCTTTTGTGGCTGTCAGAATTCTGTCTTTATCTTTTCTTTATCTTTAGCATCCTACAGCTTGACTATCATATGTGAGTGCAATTGGGTTTATCCTGTTTAGAGTTCTTTCAGCATCTTGGATGTGTATATTCATGTCTTGTGAAACTTCGGACGTTTTCAGCCATGATTTCTTTGAATATTCTCTCTGTTCTTTTTTCTCCTTCCTCTCCTTCTAGAATCCCCACAATGCATATGTTGATATGCTTGATGGTGTTTACAAACTGTCTTTAACCTACTCAACATCATTCTTAGTCTGCTCGTATTACAAGCAATAGCAAAAAATATTGTGTGACTACTTTATACAAGGATATCTGCAAAGGTATATGTGTGTATATGTATGCATGTTTGTATGTGTATATATATTCATGTATGCATGCGTGTATGTGTGTGTGTGGCATTTGATTGAAAAATTAAACATATGCTTGAGAGAGAACTATTTGGGAGCTAAGTTGAGGAGTATGTTTTGAGACATGTTGTTCCTTGACTATGTCATACCTAACAAACAATGATGTCTAGCAGATATAAATGTAGCAGAGTGGTTGGGGCACAAGAAATAGAGTGCTTCTATCTTTTTTTTTTTCTCCTAAAAGTTTCAAGAACCTATAGCAAGAGTGTAGAATCTCAGTGTATACCAGATAATGTCTTGGTAAGAGAGCATAGTTTTAAATTGGAAAATGATTTTTAAATCAGATAATTTTTAAAAGGATTTGAGAGATTGTCCTATTTATTTCTGTACACATAATTTAAAGATATTATTTAAATGGAAAACCAGACATCATTTTAAGATAGTTTTATAAAGCATTGTTGTTTTTAAAACTCAGAGGTCAAGAAATGTATTTGAACTTTGGCCAGTGAGGTTTTCATGGAGAAAACCCTAGTTCCACATTCACATAGTACCTAAAACCATTTATAGGAAAAATCCAGGCCAGTGGCCACAAGACGGATGAAGAGGAGAATGCATTACATAGCTCTGTCTGAAGCCATCACTTCTTCTCAAACAGAACAACCTCTGCCTGGTCTTTCATTCTTCCAGGGCCCTAAGACTGTCCCTCAGCCAAGATTATAATAAACCTCCCTGGCACCTGGCTCCAGCTTGGACTCCAATCATGGGTTGTTCCTTTATCAAGAAGTCACATGTGGGATCCATCTGTCCCAGAAAACAGAGGAAACAATGTAAGGAGATCAATCTATTAGACTGCTGGATCAGCAGAACTCATCCATAATCCATTCCATGAATAGCAGTTTTATGGAAAAGAAAAAAAGCATTCTACATTTTACCTTGTTATGTGTAAAACACAAGTTATTAATGGAAAAAGCAAAAAAGAAGCCACCACTATATTTATTATACGTAGCTGCAACTTGTAAAATACTCTGGTACGTGAGAGATCCCCTTTCTAATAATAATTTTTAAAAAGTATGATGGTTATAAATTGAACTTGTAAGAGTGCAAACATAATATATTCAGGGATCACTGGTTACTCGCTTGAGTACTAGAGGGATTTCCTTTTTTAAAAATGAATTTCCTATGAACTTGGTTATCTGAAAAGAGAGTAAATGCATTTGTTTTCTTTTTTCTGGGTATGGAATGAAAAAGCTTATAAAAGTCAAGCAATTGCCTATTAAAGTTTTACTTTTCTCTATATAGTAAAATGTGATATCTATATTTTTACTGTTTTATTAGAATTAGCTAATATTATCTTTTTGGAAAACAATTCCTATATTATTTTATATGTGGATTTTACATGTGTTCATGTGAGTTTAAATTTTTGGTAGAAAATAAAATATAAGGTTACAGAGAAAGCAAGGCATAAAGTATGAAAAATCCTGGATAACTGCTTCCTAGAAATTCTTTTGGGCAAATTGTGCAAACTGAATTGCCTGTCCTGAGAGCACAATACTGGTGACCTGTGAGGAAACACTCGGTTTCCAGACTCGTTTCCAGCCAGTGAATGTGTCCATCAGAGTCAGCACTGGCTATTTGACTGACCTTGTATCCAGGAAAGAAAAACAAAGAAAATAAGCAAACACTTGCTTTCTCCTGGCAGAAGAAACTGCTGTCTTACTTCTTCTAAAGACAAAATACATTCTAGTGTAGGACACTCTTTGCCCGTTAGATTTACTATGACCATCACCCGAAAGCATGCTTTAGTCAAAGGTCCAGGACCTGGTCCTAATGTTTTAATCTGGCTTGAGCATTGATTTACTTTGTAACCTTGAAGAAGTCAATGCTCTGAACTTCCGTTTCCTGTCCTCCTAAATGAAGGAGATAAATAATTTTCTTTCCAACCGCCACTTGTTTGTGTCTTATTTATGTCACAGAATTCTACTATGAGAAGAGAAATACCAAAACCCAAAACTTGGTGTTCTATGACTTGTAATATCTACTGAGAAACTGTTTCTGAGAGACTTACATGAAACAATATATCTAAACTATCTGGCACGTGGCATGTGCTCACAAATGCTAATCCCCATTCTGCAGGGTCATCTCCAATGTCTCACCTCTAGTGAAAGTTTTCCTACCATTTGAAAATCTCTTTGTGCTGTGTATAATAGCTGCCACCATGCTTACCAAGGTTGAGAGGAAAGGATTTAGAGAGTACACAGTGGAGAAGATGTAGCTCAAGCAACTGGGCGCCCATCTCCCACATGGGAGGTCCCAGTTTAGTTCCTGGTACCTCCTAAGGAAGACGAGCCACAGTGAGCTGCAACAAGCCGAGGGTGGAGGTGGCTCAGGAGGTTGGGCACTGTCCCAGGTTCAGTTCCCGGTTCCTCCTGAGGAAGAAGAGCAGACAACAAGCAGACAGAGGAGGGAGCCACCTCGGAGGAGGGGAGGCTGAAATTAGTATTGAAGAACCAGGTCACAGTGATTCGTACAACATTCTCTTCAGAATGTCATTCTCTTTTGGGGGACAGATGTAGCTCAGTGGTTGAGCACCTGCTTCCCATGCATGAGGTCATGGGTTCAATCTCTGATACTGCCTAAAAAATTTAAAAAGGCATTCTGTTTCAACACTCCAAGTGTTATGTTGCATCTGTACTTAGCACATCTATTAGTTGTTCAGGAAATGAATGTTATTCACTTGGATAAGTGAATGAATGAGTCAGTTGAAGTGTTTCCCTCCACTCAAGCAATAATTTATAGTGTCTGTCAAACTGAGGGTTTCTTTTGACTACAGGACATAGGACAGCCTGACTTTCTCAGTGATACTGGTTTTGGTTGTGTCACAAACTCCTATTGTGGATTCAATATGACCTGGGAAAATTTACCTTACTTCCTTAAAGTCAGGGTTTTTCCTCTCCTCCCAACCATGTAATGGGCATCATTGTAACAAATTTACAGAGATTTATCAAAATTGAAGATAATATCTAACATAAGAAAGCTATGGTAGGAGATAAATATGATAGTTACTGTTACAATTTGTCTCAACACTATTGAATCCATTGTTTGCTTTTCCAAAAAAAACCCTAATTTTAACTTACCTATGTATTAGTATTTATGAATGTAGGTTTTTAGGGGATTGCAGGAGATTCCCTGACTACCATGTGGCAGGATGCTGTTCACCACAGCAGAATGAAACTGCTCTGTACTCGCGTGAGCAACACAAAAGCAAGCTATGAAAGGCCACGACAGCCAGAGTAAAGGCAGGGCTGCTCATTAGACTACGGTATCTTCTAACCATGTCTCCCTGTTCTTATTTGGTCTCAGAAATAAGGAAAACTCATTGATAGAAAATGCAAAAGCCTTTTTGAGTCAATAATAAATTACTGTTGCAAAGTGTTCAATAACAGAGAATTGATTTGAAACCAGGCAGCATTTTGGATTTATCTATTGTCTTCAGCTGTGCTGAGTTAACAAGGATTTGTAATTACTTTGAATTTTAACTAATGCATCTTTTTCCTTTTGAAACCTGATTTTATATTAGTGTCATATTTTATGTCTTACAAAATTACCTTACCGTGCAAAGGGTGACAGAATTGACCATAATCAAAGGCTTGGGAATGCAGTAAGCCATTTTAATGGGTAGAATATGTTTTCTCTCTCCAAGAACATTTATTTTGCTTTTAAGTGTTTCTTAAGTGTAATTGCCAAGGCTTTCTATTTTTAAATTGCAATATGGCCACGAAAAATAACTTTTGATAAATGAAGAAGCATTATTCACATAATGCTATTTATATTCTTTAAATTACATTGTTTACCTAGAAAAATGTTGAAATCCTGTGAAGTCTTTTTAAATTTCTATGTCATAAACCACAGAAATTTAGTTTTTAGTCTCCCTTTAAAAAGACTTGTTTGAAAAAATGATTCTAGTCCTTCTCTGAATTTCATTCACCAAGTGCTGCTTACACATGCGCACAGTGTGATCTCGTGAAAAACAACAGAATTCAGAACACCCTTTTTAAAAAAGATTATTCCAAGCCCTTATTTGGCTTAGTTTAGAACTCTCCAGTAGCGAGCGTAAACATACTATCGCTCTATTCTCAGCCTGAAACAAGTTAAGCTAGAAACACTTATTACCACAGTAAAAGGAAATAGGTAGATTTTTCCAGAGTTATTCATTTACATTTCTCCTTGGGGGTCCTTAAGAAGCGAATGATATGCAAACAGCTGCAAGATTATTGTTATGCTCTTGTTGCTATTTTATGATTGCTATTTACATGTAAATTACTACTTGGAAAAGTACAACTTCTCCTCTTCACCAGTAACCAGACAACAAAGCAGTTCTTACTAAGCTGTCCAAGATTGATTACTCAAAAACACGTCCTTAAGGAATAATTCTTTAGAGTATTTTTCACGTCTGCATTTCCCAAAAAGTAATTTTGGAGGGAATAAAATGTAAAAGAACAGCCGCACCCTGACTCTGTGGTAGTATCTATATAATAAACAATTTTGGAAGAATATATGAAAGGATGTGGAACAGTGACTTCATGAGATAAGGAAGGACTGACTGCACCGAATTAAAAGAAAATGAACATCAAGATAGAAGACGACACTTAAATACAGATGGGAAGAGACCAAAGATAAAGTTTACAAATTGTATCCCTGAAATCGCTCTACACTCTTAATGTGTTTGAATCTAAAAAGTAGTGATCATTAAACTGCTTAATCAGGCAAATGTTATAAAAGTAGCTCTGCATAGTCATGTAAATTAATACTATGCATTTTTTTTCATAAAATGAAAGTACTTATACTGTTTTCCTCTGATGATAAACTATCATTATGTAATAAACAAGTTAAACAATTCGAAAAGATACCAGTTCAAAAATCACCATCACTCTGATATAACTATTAAAATGAGATGTCAATCCTTCTGTTCATTTTTATGTATCAATATAAAGATAAGAATATTGATATATTTACATCTGGGCCATACTCTATATTTAGTTTAATAATTTTTTCACCTAACACTATATCAGAGGTCACTTTTAATATTAATGTAACCACAGCAACATTTTAATGATTATATAACATCCCTTTTATCTTGTCCTAGCCTTTATTTAACTAGTCCCTTGCTTTTAAATGTATATTTTTCCCATTTTTCACTATTGTAAGCCACTTTAAGATGGAAATAATTAAAGATATATCTTTCCTTACCTGTCCAATTACTTCCGTAGAATTGGAATTTCTACATCAAACAATATTTATTGGGATTAAGGATTTTTATACATATTGGCAAGTTACTCTCCAGAGAGGCTGATCGAATTTACACAACCACTAAAATATAAGAGAATGTCAGTTCCTTCATTTGATTCCATTTAAACTGATCAAAGTGCCACCAGTATACTTAAATAGTGACTATTTTTCTTCCACCATATCCATGTGGAAGACACTTTTAATCAACCTAAAGAGGTTCAAGTTGGATTAGTGTAGTCAAGGAAAGAGAAGAAAAAAAGATATATGATTCAAGAGAAGAAGAATAACCCACTTAATCCAGGAATCAGTCTGGCTTTTCAATATTGGAATACTAATGATGAGCCATAGATTTAGGAGAAAAGAAAATCAAAATTTGACTGTTTGAAACAATGTATAAACAAGTTTTATTTTCAAATATTGTGGATTTTGTACATTTTTTTACATGAATTAATAGACTTAAAAGTAATGGTTTGAGCTTATTTTCACATCAGTAGTATTAAATGTGATCAACTCATTACCCAGGATAAGAGGAAAGAAAGGTGTGCATGTCTCCAAATTACTATGGTTTAAATGAGGCAGTCATAATGTAAAAATTAAAATAAAATTAATTTATTTTAAACTTATTTTGTTGTATCACCTAGTGCTTTTAACAAATGTGTCATTTTACAGACATTCATTTACCTAATTTATTCAGAATTTTTTAAAAAAGTACTTTCCAGGTTTCAGGCAGGGACATAAGAATGAATCAAATCAAGTCAAACCCCTTCTTTCTTTTCCTGGAGATTACATTCTAGTGGGAGGAGGCAGAGAGTACACAAATAAATAACAGTGAGCCAAGTGGGGAAAGTATGAAAAACCATACAGCAGGCTAAGGGCGGCGTGCTGGGCGCTGCTTCGATTAGGAGCCGGTGAAGGTCATTGACAGAGCTGACCTAGTGTAGACCTGGGTCTAAGGGGAGGAAGCGCGGGGCAGAGCCGGGGCTGGAGGAGGCAGGCGTGGGTGTGTGCCCAGCCGCAGGCTCCCCGTAGTGCAGTGAGGCAGAGAGCCAGGAGGGGAGAACAACGAGTGGAAGGGCGTGCTGGGGGAACAGCACACTGCACACTGTTTACAGAGTTTCCCTGTGGACTGATGGTAAGCTTTGGTAAGGGCTGGTGGTGATGGCAGCACAGCATGGTGAACACAATGAAAGGCTGTGAATTATATATTTGAAGGTGGTTAAAAGGGGAACTTTCAGGTTGCGTATATGTTGCTAGAATAAAAATTTTAAAACAAAATGCACAGGACTGTACAACACAGTGAACCCTATTGTAAACAATGGATGACAGCAGTACATTATAAAAATATTCTTTCATAGATTGTTAACAAATAGGCCATGCTAACGCAAAGCTTAACAGTAGGGTGGTAAATGGGAAAGCCGTACTCCATGCTGCATCTTCTTTGTCTGCTTCTGTTGTTGTCAGCGGCACAGGAATCTGTGTTTCTTTTTGTTGTATCATCTTGTTGTGTCAGCTCTCCGTGTGTGGCGCCATTCCTGGGCAGGCTGCACTTCCTTTCACTCTGGGCCGCTCTCCTTACGGGGCGCACTTCTTGTGCAGGGACACCCCTGCGTGGCACAGCACTCCTTGAGCGCATCAGCACTGTGCGTGGGCCAGGTCCACACGGGTCAAGGAGGCCCGGGATTTGAACCGTGGACCTCCCATGTGGTAGACGAACGCCCTAACCACTGGGCCAAGTGCGCCGCCCATGACTTTTCTTTAAACCTATAACTTCTCTGATACTGTGATTTGTTACTATACTTAGTCCACAAACCAGGGAATTCACTCCCAGATAGCATGGACTTTATCGCAGCCCTTGTGAACACCTTTTAGAGGCGTGTCCTTTAATTTTGTTTTAGTGTAATTGAAGACTGGAAAGTAGAATCACTGACTCTCGTCTTGGGGTGTTTTTCTCCTGAGAATGTACTCATCTTTGTCTCACATTTCAGGAGTCTGACAGAACTAACTATTTTGCTTTAAAATTTGTGAAATAGTGCAAATAAATCAGTCCATCACAATTTCTATCCTTTAAACATGAAATGTTTTTGCTACCAGGTTTTTCTATTACATTTAGATGAAAATCAGCACTTCCCTTTATATATATGAGAGAAAGTCATAATATTTCATACAGAGAGAGGAATCAAATCCATAAATAATACATCTTAGCCTCCTCAGTGGAATAAATATGAATATAGTAAGTTGTCATGCTAATCACAAATGTAATGTAATATAAAGTGGTTTAGTGTCAAATAACTCTTTGCTGCCATTTAACGAGTAAAGTGTCAATAGTTCATTTAAATATTGAAATTAATCATCATTGCTAATCTAAAAATTCTTCTGTAGATTTTTTATTTAACCATGTTCTCCACCAAATTCCTAGGACAAATGGAGATTGTTTTTGTACTCTAATCAAGAATGGGTAATGGAAACAAATGATGTGACTCAAGATGTTTTGAAAGACAGAAAAGAAAGCAGGCAGGGAAAGATGCCCATCTTTAAGAGTATTAAATCTCGCAATTAATAACAGTGAGAGACTAGAATGTAATTAAAAGGGCTCAGTGGCTTGTAAAGATTAGAAAATATTCCTAAATAAATGCGAGCACCCTCTAGAGTTAAGTCAGTTTTTAAATTATGAGCTATGGTGCCATGTCACACCGAAAAGATCAAAGCATGCCAACTACTATGTTATGGCCAGCTTAATGTCGCTCTGCAGTGAAGAATGTCTTTAGAAAAGACAGTAAGTGATAGAGGTCAAATTTGAACCAGGCATTCTGACTCTAGAGCTCATATGCTAGAAAATTGGACTCTTAAAATTTGGTAAACATAGGATTAACATCTCTCTTTCCTATTTTCTAGTCAATACAGCCCATGTTTTCTATAGGTAAGAGCCGTCTTACATAACTAAACACAAGGACGATAGCTTGTAAATGTGAGTCAAGAAAATTAGTGGAGGGACTGGCAGTGAAGTCAGAGAACAGAGGAGGGTAAACAGCATGGAATGAAAAGCTGTAAAAGAAATAACAATGAGAGGCAACAGAGGACACCAGGGAAATTTTTAAAGAGATGTCTAACAAGAGCCAGTTCAGAAAGCCGCCTAGTTCTGAGCCCCAGGAGATAAAGAAACTAATTTGAGAACATCCGTAGAATAGATGATACTGTGATTTAGGTGAACGCAAAAATAGTCCTCAGAATAATAGCAAAAAATTACCCATAATCCTCACTCTTAAGAGTCCTGAAGGAAATGGTAATAAGTTGGAAATGTGACTAAAATGGGCTGGGATCACTAAAGAATCCTGTGCCCTTAGTGCCTGGGCAAGAGCTGAGGCAGAAATGAGAAACGACACTGCTTCTGGGTAAATGTGTTGGTAAATTGCCCCTAGGAATGTGGTTCATAACCAAGGTCCTTCACATGCTGACAAAACAGGACTGGACTCTAGCCCAACGGATGTCAAGCTTTACTTTGAATTGGAATCACCTGGAGGGCTTGTTGAGCCAGAGATTTCTGGACCCCACTGCAGAGTTGCTGCTACTTGGGATGGGGCCCAAGTACTGGTATTTCTGTCAAGATCCCAGGCAACCGCTAAGGCTGCTGGAAATCACTGCTCTAAATAGCTATTTACCTAGGCTGTGGCAGAGAAGTGACCAGAGCATGTGATAGAGAAGAAAATGGGCATGTCGTGCTCCAACCACCTCACTTACACAAGCTTTCCTCCCCAATTCTAGAAGTGGAAATAGTAAAGGTGACCATCCTCAAAAGCAGCCGTAACTTCCTGCTTGACAATTCCTTGGTTTTCATAATAGTAGGTGATATTATTTTGCTCCCCTTATATAAAAAGTTAATCGTATCCTCGTCCAGCAGGGCAGATTGATGTTGGTTGTGAAGGAGGTGTCACTACCTGGAAGAGGTTAAGGTCAAGGTAGGTAACCATTTTTCTAAGCTGTTTTACCAAAAGTCCTACCTGGAGCCAAGGAAATGGAAAGCCATATGAATCTTAATTCCTTGTAGACTTTCTTATTGTAGCTTTAGTGACCACTCTCACACTCAGGCACTCATCTTTTTACACCCGCTCTTCGATTATCATATTTGCATACAGCCCTCAAAATTTGTCTCCCCAATCCCAAGTGTCTATTCTGTGCTCCAAGCTCATATACCCAGTTGCCTGCTCAACATCTCTGCTTGGCTAGCTGTCTCAAAGATGGCTCAACTTTAACAAGCCCCAACGTGAACTCAGTCTTCACTCATTCCTCAACCTATTTTTCCTCTATTCTTTTTGTTTGTTTGTCTCTTTTCCAATATATGCATTTCTAATTAATTTTTAATTGTATTTTTTTGAAGATACGTAGATCACAAAAAATGTTACATTAAAAAATATAAGAGATTCCCATATACTGCATACCCAACCCCACCACACACTCCTCCCACATCAACAGCCTCTTTCATCATTGTAGCACATTCATTGCATTTGGTGAATACATTTTGGAACACTGCTGCACGGCATGGATTATGGTTTACATTGTAGTTTACACTCTCCTGCAGTGCGTTCAGTGGATTGTGGCAGGATATATATATATCCTTTTCCTCTATTCTTGCTTTCACAGTAAACAGAAATACTATCTATTCATCCATATGCTTAAATCAGAAATTTAGGTCATCTTTGATATGTCTTTTTTATTTTTTACCACATCCAATTAATTGAGTCCAATCATTTCTCTGTCCTATAGATCTTCCACATTTATAGTAAGCAGAGAAATGGTCTCCCAAAATGCCTGCCTCCTAATTCCCAAAACCTGTGAACGTTCGTTACTTTACATGACAAAAGGCAATTAAAGTCGCAGGTGAAATTAAGGTTGCTAATGACAGAGAGATAGAACATTGCTGGCATTGAAGATGGAGAAATGAGTCAAGAATGTGGGTAACCTCTAGAAGCTGAAAAAGGTAAAAATAAACTATACTGGTATCATGTCCTTTCCTTCCTTAGAAAGATATTTTATGTGCTGTGCCTTCTATCTGAAATACTTTCTTTCCACCCCCACTCCTACCCCCAACCCCCTTTACTTAGCTAACTCCTACTGTGTCACCAGGTCTCATATAAAATATTACATCCCCAGGGAAAATCCTCTGAATTTGCCTAAGACTAGGTTGGCTCTAACCTGGCACCAGACATTCTAAAAGGGCTCTTTAATTAAATTACTTGCTACAATTGCAATTAATATTTGTGCAGTAATCTATATAAGAATTATATTCTCTCAATAGAAGATAAACACCAGGAGGTCAAGGGACTTATCTGCCTCATTCTTCATTACATCCTAGTAACTTGTGCGGTACCTGGAATAGGATAGATTCACAGCAAATAATTCCTGAATGAGGAAATAATTAGATGGATGGATGGATGTTGTTACAAAATATGCTGATGGAGGGACGAGCCAGTTTAGGGCCCATTTTAAAGTGGCAGTACCCTTTTGGGGCATCCTCTTTCCTATCACAGCTAGAAATTTGACCTAAATTTGCAAGATGTGTTTTCAAAATAAATTTGTTTTTCTCCTGCCCAATCAACCAGTAAAATTCCCAGCTTACAAGAGTCACAGCCATTCCTTGACCATTTTTCTGTTTCCATTTTTCCATTTATGCATAGGCATTCATCAAATCAAAATTCCTTTGAAGAATGAGAAAAGAGATAGCAATCAGATAAGACTGCAGTTGCTTAGAAGTATGAATAAAGCCCATTTTCATCAGACCTTCCAAAGAATGACATAAATATATTGCTTTCTGAGCATGAATATTTTCTGATTTTCTTGGGAGCTATAGCAATTCTTTTGCCCCTTCTGCATCGAGTGAAAAAGACTTCTCCACGTAATAAGATCGTGAAGCTGCATATCATGGAGGATTGTCATACTGTCAAATTAAGGACCACAGTTCAGATTCATGTCCTTTTTCATAACCACATTTGACACCTACAATTAGAATGTAACAAAGAGAGAATCCTATTTTACAAGTCTGAAATTATTTTTTTTTTACCTGTTTAGCACAACTTTCCAAAGCAAGTGTCTAGAATGGAAATCATGAATTGAAAATATATTCTAATATCCACATATGTTGTCCAATTTGTTCAGATCAGAGCCAAGGATATCTGTAAGTGGAAAAATTAAGTAACCTCTCTTCCCAAGAAAAAGTACCATTCACATTCCTACACGTTGCATCCATCCAAAAAAGACCCGCCCTTTCTCATTGATAAGTATGTTCCCTTTATGTAATGCTTAAAATGCAAACACTTTCAAGACAGTAGTTCTAGAGTTTGTATTGAATGTTTCATTCATTTCATTCCCTTCTTCATTCTCTTTTTCATGTACATGTTTATTCAGCACATTTCTTTGAATGACAACCCTGGACTAGACACTACGTTAGGCACTAGAGACGTAGCAACAAACACAGCAAATCCAGTCCCTGTCCCCAGGACCTTCCCATAAAGCTATACCACAAGATAACTTAGCATAACATGACATAACATACCATACCATAACATGACATAACGTGACATAACATAATGTAACATAGCATAATGTAACAAAACATAACATGACATAACATAACATAATGTAACATAATATGACATAATGTAATGTAATGTAACATAGCATAACATTACATAACAATGTTATATAACATGACACAACATAACAACATGACATAATGTAACATAACATTACATGGCATAATGTAATATAACATAGCATAATGTAACAATGTAACATGACATAACATAACATAATGTAACATAACATAATATAATGTGACATAGCATGATATAACATAGCGTAATATAATGTAACATAATGTAACATGACATAACGTAATGTAACATAGCAATGTAACGGAACAGGACATGACATAACAAACATAATGTAATGTAACATAATGTAAGATGACATAACGTAATATAATGTAACTAAACATAGCATGACATGACATGACATAATGTAACATGATGTAATGTAACAGAACATGCCATGATGTAACGTAACATGCCGTGACATCACATGCTGGTGGAGTGAAGTCTAGGGGAAAGGACGTTCTGGGCAAAGGGAACAATATACGTAAATACGTGGAGTAGGAAAGAGCAGAATGAGGAAAAACAAAGCATCCAGTGGCAATATATGAGCCTGCCACTGTCTGATCAGGGAGGGCCGTGCCGGGCGGGTGTGGTTGGTTGTTTGCAGGTATCTGCATCTGCGAGGATGGACTGGAGGACCTTGCTAAGGATACACACTATTAGATAAGATTTTGAGGAGGAAATGTGTGTAGGAGAACAGAATAAATATCCTAAAGAGGAGAAAGGTCATATTTTTGGAGAGACTGTGAGATAAGGATCTAGCAACATCCCCAGAAAGTTGAATTTTTGTGGAGGGAAAATGTTTTTATAACTTATCATTTATTTGGGCGCAAGCTTATCTTTCAGTCCCATAAAAACCTTCAGAAAAATTGATAAAAGCAAAGCCTTTGGAGTAAGAATTGTATGCCCATAATGATGTTTAATGTGATCCTGGTATTAAAATGGGAACTGAGCAAAGGGTTATCCAAGGTATCACATTCAAATCCAAACTTAAAATGTAAAGCCATTTTATTTTATCCTGAGGGCAATGATAAGAGAATGAGGCATGGGAGTCACTTGGTGGGACTTAGTTGTTGATGTTCCTTGAGGAGTTTACCGTGAGTTGGAGGGAAGGAGGAACGGGTGCGCTAAAGATGGGGGCTCGGAGGAGAGGGCTGCTGGGCGAGAGAGGAGAAAAGGAGGTGGGGTGCGTGAAGGAGGCGAACAGGGCCGAGCTTGGTAAGGACTGGCCAGGAGGCGAGCGCGCCGGAGCAGCTGGGTGGCGAGGCGTGCCCCTGCCCGGGGTGCGGGGCTGTGGGAGGAAGAATGGCGCCGAGAAGGGGTGAGGAGAAAGATCAGAATTAGGTTTTGGACACGTTAAGGCTGAGATACCCGTGAGTGCTCCCCAGGGCCGGGGCAAATAGACATCCGAGACAAAAAGCCTGGACTGGGATTTGGGGCTGTAGCTAGGACTGAGAGCAAAGCAGGTGGGTGGAACGGCCTGGAGGGAGCCCAAAGAGAAGGGTGCGGGACACAGAAGCCTAAAAATAAAAGCAGGGAAAGAGCGACCAGAGGTGGGAGAGGAGAACAAAGGCGCGTTTGACCAGAAAGCCAGAGGAAGAGAATATTTCAAAAATCAAGCATGTCAGAGCAATGGGCTTGGCAAGGGGGATCAAACCATCTAAAATTCATTTACCTGGGGGTGGGGGGACGGGAGACAAAGAGGATTTCAGCACATTGGTGGGAAGCGTCATGATGGAAGTAGGTACAGAGGGTCCTGTGACCATAGAAGGACAATTTGTTTCAGCCTGGAAAGAGGTAAAGAGGGAGAAGAAGGGAAACCACACGGACAGGGGCCCAGAGCTTAGAGCTGGCAGCAAGTCCCACCGTTCGTACCCGAGAGGGGGCCACCCGAGGGTAGTGAAAGAAGGAAAAGCCAAACCACACCTCCTAAACGTGGCCTTCTCAGGTTGACCCCAGCTGACACCGCATGACCACGCCTCCCATTAGACAGAGCGCGGGCCAAGGGCGCACAGCCTCGGCTTTCCAGCACCTCTGCGGCCATGACGGACCTACTTACCTTCCTGAAGCTGTTTTCTCACCTTTAAAAAATAGCACACACGTAATAGGATTCTTGTGAGGATTAAATGGGAGTGGGAGTGTGTGGACGGCATCTCGGGTAGAGCCTCCCGGGCACGCAGGCTGAGGTTGGGAGGCGTGGGCGAGGTATTTGTAGTGGGGCAATAGGTAGTCATCAGGCTACTAGTTGAAGAAGAAGAATCAGCTGCTCTTGCCTATTTAAATAATTTTTACTCTGGAATTTTCTATTTCTAAAATATTTTTTGACATTCATAGTTTATTTTTACATAGAGATTTCATGGATTGGCCCATTATGCACATTCTTAAAATAAATTTGCTAGTGAAGGCATTTGAGCAATTTGAATGAATTATATTTATCTTTTGAGGGCACCATGCGACAGGATGCTTAAATTTTGAGTAACTAAGCAATAAATCCCCAAATGTTTCCTAGGCACTTTTTATAACTCGGGCAAATATCGCACTATTGTTCCTGCACCAATGATTCTAGTAATGAAGAAAGAGACCATTTTGCAAAACAAGTTTTTACCTTAAATGCAGTCTACCTGCCTTGATAAATCCTAACACTTATGAGTACTTCCATTTTTTCATTTAGTATGAAACAAAACTAGTATGCTTTATTTATTCACAAATACAAAAGAAGCTCATATAGTCTTATTTTAGTATTAATTTCTCTATAGGGTTATTATAGAGTCTAATTGTGTGCTATAAAATATTTAAGCTTTCATAAAATAGTAAAACAGTGTATTTTATTATTAATTTTAATTATATTACAAAATGAACATTATAAGTGACAGCCATTTGAAAATCAGTCAGTAAGTCTCTCAAAGACGATCACATAGATTAAAAGGAATTATATGCACTGGGGTTCATGTGCAGTCACTGGCAATGACTTTAATGATGAATAGCAACTTGCATATGCAGTTAATGGCAAGCTCAACCCCTGTCACCCTTCACACAGGCTGTCTGCTTTTAGATATTCCCTGCACAAAACGTACTGTCACCAACAGATATGAGAAGAATTGCCAACATCAAAGGATTAACTGTTCCATTTAGAGGTCCAGCTGGCTAATGGGATTCATTCGGGTTTGTTGTTCGATTCAGCCTCGCATATTTAATTTTTCTTCCCTTGAAAATATAGTTTTTCATAGAGATTCTGCTCACATAATACCAATGAAAATGGTACAATGAAAAGTTGGAAAACCCAAACTCCTGTTTATCTCTAGCAACAGACAACTACAAAGAAACTGCAATCATACTGTCACATTGAGAATGCATCTACAAGGGCTTATTGGACTTGGGATGTACAATTTGACATTCGTGCAATTCACCAGTAAAGTTGTAAATGAGCCACGATGCCCCTCCTTCACTCATTTCCTCAGCATGTGTATATTAAGCTGCTCTGTGCTCCCAGCCTCGACCTTGAGCCCCTTTACCGTGTATTCTGGGAGGAGACAGAATGATTTGGCCCTTTGCTACTAATATTAATTCCATTGGGAGATTACCAAGAGCATATAATCAACTATTTGCTGGTAACTGGAGTTAAAAATTGAACAATAAATTTTGTATCTAACTTCAAAGATGCTTCTCTCTCAAATTCAATTTATAATGTCATTTGATTTTGATTATTTTTAATGGTACCAAAGATGGGTTCATAGATATATCACCAAAAGCAAAATTTGATCCAGAGGGTGAAATGTCAGAAAATGACAAAGGATTACCAGGATAGAAATCAGAAAAGCTTAATCAAAAAATGAAATAAAAGTTGCTAAAGGTACAAATAATAGATAGGTTTAAATTCCTTAAATATACCAAGAAAAAAAATTAAAAGCAATGTGCCTTTTTACAGTAAATAGAGAAGAAGGGCTCATAGTTGCTTCCAACCATCCAATTATTTTAAAAACAAATTTACTGAGCAGGACTTTTTCCCTTAAATTCAATTTTTATCAAAACCGATGAAATACGAACTTGGAAGGGCAGGCTATAAACCTTGTAGAATCTGCTTAGAAAATCTTTTTCCTCTATGTTCCCTTTAAAGGGTGGTACTCCCTTTTAAAAATTCAGCTTCCATTTCTAGCTATGTATCTAGGTATATATCCTTAGGCAAATTTCCCAAACCTTGATTTCACAAATTATTAAGTGGGTGATAGAGATGTAAATGAGGTAATGAATGCAAGGTACTTAGGCCAGTGCTGGACATGATTAACGTTTAATTAGAAGATAAATTGTAGTCTGAATATTTTATTAAAATTACCTATTTTTCAGTCAATTGACTTCACTAGACTAGACACCCCTATATCAGGAACCGTGTGTTGTTCATCTTCATATCCCTAGCATGTAACACACCACCTAGTACTTTGTAGCTGGGCAGAAAATACCCTTTCTGACCACCCATCAGCCTAAAATGCCCATCCCAGTCCCTGCTGATCTAACTTTGACTTAACTGTCAAGATCCAGGTCAAGTGATCTTTTCCCAAAAAGCTTTCCCATGGCCCTCAGTCCACTACCCAGCAAAAGCAAGCAACTTTCACTGTATTTCAATAGAATTTTATTGTCTTCTACACTAGCCCAAATATGAGGTCATTGTAATTATTTGTTCATGTTTCCCTTCCAACATATTCATTTCTTTTTTATGTAGTACTTTACTGTGTCTGGCTTGGAGAGAATTCTTAATAATCATTGGTTTAAATAATTTTTTGATTGACTCACTTTTAATATTTACTGTAAAATTTAATTACTGTATTTTCCCTAGCCATATTAAAAACATAAAGAGACAACATAGATGAAATTTTAATCAGGAATGTTTGTTTCCATGTTGGAAATTAGTTCTTATGTTGGATATAAGATAAAAATTATATTTACAACTCCACATTAACACAATCATGCCTCTTCCCATAAAGTTGTGAGAACTAGACTGGATCATTTTTCTTATTCCCTTCCATCACGAATCTTCTCTATTACACAAGTAAGATATTTATTAAACATCTCTGACTTGCCCGGCACAGATGATATGGTTCATTACCTTACAGGAAGAGTGAAATTGCTCTTTTCACTGCTTTCTAACATTAGTTATAATTTCACTGTGCTTTTTTCTGACGAGTATATATGGCCACATGCACACTTGCAGTGGCTGGTATTTCATAATTTTTTTCATCTCTCATTTGGGTTTATGATCTCTTGTTTCCTTTTGATTTCAATCATAGCTTAGAGACTGGTTCTAAATAATAGTCTGCCATCCACTTTGTTAGATATATCACTGCTGTTGTCTGAGTCTGGCTTCATGCCTGCTATAATTCATTGAATACTGGTATGTGCCATTATTTGTCACCATTGTCTGGAATTCCAGTGCTATGCTCAGGGTATATAAAAATGATATTCTTCATCTGTAGATCTTTCAGCAGTCTTAAGTTTAGAATAATGTTTTGTTGAATTAAGAAAGCAGCTATGGCTAACTCACCCATAGCTCAATAAAGATCAGATTAAACTCAGGGTTGGCAAAGTAAAGGTTCAAAATAACAGCCATCATGACAATTATGGCCTTGGGAATCTGAGGTACCTTGTCCTTGAATATTGTATTCAAGGCATGCCATTTCAATTCTTCTATTCAATATAAATGGAAATAAAATCTCTTCATCTATCACTCCTTATGGCAGTGGCATTTTCCCATCTTTTCTAAAGATCACATATTCATCTGCATTTGGACTTGGAGCCTGCTAAAAGTCTGATTTATACCAGTTCTTTTGCTTTTCTCCTAATTTATTTTGAAGAAATAAAATGAACTTTGCCCTGCTGCCACCAAGGTTTATACGTTCAATTCTGGAGGCAGAGTATCTAATTTAGATGCCCATGTTATTCGTTTAATCTTTCCCAGTTACTTTTTACAATTACCAGTCTTATGATAAATGAAAATCATTATGGCAAAAGAATAACAGACAAATTAATAAGTTTTTACTCTGTGACCCAGACACAGAGATGATCTCAACTCTTTCAAAACTCTCCTAAACAGACGTCAGAGGATAATTGCTTCTTAAACAAATACATATATTTTTAAACCATGCAGGATGTATGTCAATGCCTTTCACTTATTAAAGGCATGAAAATATGCAAGTACCTGGTTTCCTAAACTTAAAAAAAATAGGGCAACACAAAAGAGAACAAATATTTGGAAAAAAGAGAAAATATTTTGTTGCACTTCTCCATTCTTATTTAGGTTTCCTACCAAGGAGGGCCTACCATGCTGAGTCTGTGTCTGTACCTGCAAGGAAAAGCAGGTATTCTGATCAAATTGATATTTGTAACTAAAATGCATATGTTTAAATAAATATTACATGCATGTATATTATGTATATTTTAATTAAATATATGGTCCCGGTGTAATGATATAACAATGAATGACACTGTATTAGTCAGCCAAAGGGGTGCTGATGCAAAGTACCAGAAATCTGTTGGCTTTTATAAAGGGTATTTATTTGGGATAGAATCTTACAGTTATAAGACCCTAAAGAGTCCAACTCAAAGTTACTTCTTCACCAAACTTTGTTGCCACATGTTGAAGCAAGATGGCAGGCAAGGTCTGCAAGGGTTCAGCCTGCCTCTTCTCTCTTAGGGTTGCACGGGTCCAGCTTCTTCCAATCTCAGCATAGGGCCCCTTTCTTCCAGGCTCAGCTGCTCTGCTCTCTTCTCAAGTTCAGCTGTAAACTGTCAGGGAATGGCTCATCTCTTTCCTGAGCCTCTGCCGTCTATGGAGCTGTGTCTCTTCCTCTGAGTATCTACTTCTGAGTGTCTCCTCGATTGAGTGTCCATTTATCTAGCCCACAAAGGGGGCAGGGACTCAAATTGAGTCACCCTAATGACATGGTCAAATCAAAGCCCTAATCTTGATTTAATCAAGTAAATGTAAAGCCTTTGGATTTACTACAATCAAAGGGTATCATGCCCAGGGGAAAACATGAGTTTACAAGCATAATCGATATCTCCTTTTGGAATTTATAAATAATATCAAACTGCCATAAACACTAAAAGATTTGGGGTGGAGAGTGGACCTTTATATTTAGCTAAAGGTTTTCCCTAGTTCTCCATTTTGCTTTTATGTAAAAATACTATGACAACATATATGTACATCAGGAAATTTGTATAAAATCTAAATCTCCATTTGAAGATAAGTCTACCTTACCTATATGGAAGACTTATAATATGAAATTCCTAGTGTGAAGCATTAATTTGCAGTCACAAATGTGAATTTTATGTCAGACTGGAAACATACCAGAAACTATTCAATCATTATTCATTAGTTCAAAAAATATTTATTAAGCCCCAGCTATGTACCAGTTGCTCTTCTAAATACTGGGACTCTCATGGGGAAGAAAACAAATAATTACATAATAAATACCAGAAATATCCAGATAACTAAATCAAAACTGAGATTTTTTTCCCAATTAAATAGCTGTCTTAATCTATCCATTTAAAATTACCTAAATAAAGTTCTAGTTTGGAAAAAAAAAATGTTTGTTTATTTGTTTAAGAAATGCCCTGCATTCCCACTGTACATGCAGGGCAACACCTATTACTCTGAAGAAAGGCAAGACATCAAAAACAAAGTTGTATAATACATTTCATTTTTTTAATACCCCAATTTATTTTTTACTTTATTTTAGTTTTTCTAAATTATTATGTATTCTATTTCTAATCTTTAAACCTGTCAATACTATTTTATTTTCTTACTAATTGAATTTGGCAATATATTAGCCTTCATTTTTTAAGAAGTTTTGGATCACAGCGGGTTTGACTATGGCAGAGGAGGATCACTGGTGTGGGGTGTCATTGATGGGGGATGCATGGGTGGGAGGGAGTTCTGCAGGGCATACATATAGGGTATATAGATATGTTTGGATATTCATTGGTTATTGTCATAGTGAATAGAGTTACACATGACAACTGAGGGAGTGCTGAGTTCCCATCTGTAAGAGCTCAGGCACTTTCCCCAATGGAACAGCAACAGTCCCCCAAGTGCGAAGGCAAAGACCAGTGAAGAAGGATGGTCCAAAGATGGGCCCGTGATACTGATGATGATGCTTATGAGCCTGTGTGCTGGAAATTTCAACCAAGCCTAAAGCGGCAGGGTGCCTAAGAGTTAGCACCTGAGAGCCTCCATGTTGCTCAAATGTGGTCGCTCTCTAAGCCAAACTCAGCATGTAAATGCATTACCTTCCCCCCAGTGTGGGACATGACTCCCAGGTATGAGCCTCCCTGGCACCAAGGGATTACTGCCATCACCAGCTGGTGATGCAACTAGAAAAAGACCTTGAATAAAAGGGGGAAATGGTAAAGACAAATGGGTTTATACAGCTAAGAGACTTCAAAATGAGTTGGGAAGTCATCAGAGGGGTTGTGCTTACACATGTCTCAGCAGGATCCCAGAGACAACCCCATGTACTGGTGCTCCTGAGGGCTACAGAGACACACAGGTTCTACGGTCATGACAGATGGCTCTGGAATTCATTACCTTGACAGTGGGTCCTACTTTGGATTTTGTGCTCCTGATTGTGATGGAGTTGAACTCAGATGTGATCTCTCTGTATACATGCCTCTTCTGTCACTTTTACTGAACCTGTGATTGGCTCTTGGGTTTGTGTATGCTCAGGAGACTTGAATCTCTGGACTGTCCATGGGCCAGCTGGGCCCTGAGCCTCAGCAGAATTGCAACGCCTACTCTCCGGTTCATTGAACTTACCCAGGTCAGCTGAGGGGGAGGTGAGAATGGTCAACCACCACACCAGGGAACCAAGAGTGTCTACAACTACAAGCAGGAGAATTGCATCCATCAGCCATGTAGGATCTAAGCCCCTTCCTGATTAAGAGGTGGAGTCAACAATGCTATCCCAGGGTCCACAGAATGGAGGAATATAATATGGATTAGAGTGGACTTCCTGATATTCTACTATAGAACTATTGTGACTCTAGCAATTGAAGAAATTGTATCATTGATATGGAGATGGTGGCCATGGGAGTTGCTGAGCGCAGGGAGAGGGAGGAAGAGGTGTGATATGGGGCATTTTCAGGACTTGGAGTTGTCCTGAATGATATTGCAGGGACAGATGCAGAACATTGTATATCCTGCAATTACCCACTGGATGGATGAACTGGGGGAGAGTGTGAACTACAGTGTAAACTATGGTCCATGCGGTGTGGCAGTGCTCCAAAGTGTATTTACCAAATGCAATGAATGTGCCACACTGATGGAAGGGAATGTTGATGTGGGAGGAACGGAGGTAGGGTGGCGAGTGGGGCATATGGGAACCTCTTATGTTTTTTAATATAACGTTTTATGTGATCTGTTTATTTAAAAAAAAAAAAGTTTCCTGCTGTAGAAATCACCAACCCGGTTCTAGCCACTGAATGAGAACTTAGCCACTTACATTACCATTGTGAGCTTGGCTCCTCTGGTAAGTTAGAGTGCACCATTGGGTTAATGGAGAAAAGGAAATTGGGAGATAAGTCATTGAAATATTCTGTGAAAAGTTTTTTAACAAAAGTCTAAAAAGCATGATATGGGACCAAAGCAGCAAAGCATTACCTGTATTTAGTGATTATTCTACCAACAGTGTAAAGGCTAGATTTGAAAAGAGGAAAAGAGAAACAGGGATATAAGTTAAAGGGGTGTTATAAATAGCTGGAGATGAAGCCAGTGATAAACTTTTTGAGTCACAGTCCCTGCATCAAAGAAAGTCAGGTACTGTAACAATTTCTTTTTAAAGTATGTGATTTATCAGTTTGTGTTAACTGTAATTTAGAGAAAATAAAGCAGAGTAAATAGGATAAAGAGTGCCAGAAAGTAGGGGTAATCTTTCTATTTTATATAATAGGTCAGAAAAGTCCTATTCTTTGGAGAAACTGCAAGGCAGTAAGTGTGGCTGGAACCAAGTGAGCAAGAAGGGGTGTGATAAAAGATTTTGCACAGCAGCGGGAGAGTGGAAGATGGAGGGGTGTAGAAGTCATTGGAGTACTTTGGTTGCTCTGACTGAGATGAGAAGCCTTTGAAGAGGTTGAGGAAAGAGGCATGATTTGCCTTATTTTCTAAAGCATTACTATAACTACTGTGTAAAAAAGGACATGTAGGAGGGTAATGGAAGGAGCAGGGTAGTCCGGTTAGGGTGCTATTTTATAAATCTAGGCAAGAAATAAGTGTGGCCTGGACTAGCGTGTTTGGTAGTAGAGGTTGTAAGAAGTGGTATGATTCTGAGCACGTTTTCATTTTATTTTATTTATTTTATTTTTAAAGAAGCTTTAGATTACCAAATGTTACACTGAAAATATAGGGGGTGGGACTCCCACATACCCCACCCACTCCCCCTCCCACATCTTCCCCCATTAACAACATCTTTCATTAGTGGGGTACCTTTGTTACAATTGATGAACACATATCGACACATTGCTACTAACCATGGTCTATAGGTTACATTATGGTTTACCCTTTGCACTGCACAATTTTATAGGTTTTGACAAAATATATAATTGCCTGTGTCTGTCATTGCAATGTCATGCAGAATGTTTCCAATGTCTCAGATATGCCCCATGTTACCCCTATTCTTCCCTCTCCCTCTGCTCAGAACCTCTGGTGGTCACTATCTTTATATCATTGTTACAAGTTCTCCCATTGCTAGAGTAATAATAAGTCTACTTTAATCCATAGTTGCATTTCCCCCTTATGTTTGTTCATTCCTCAGTCTTGAGGATTTGGGGATGGTGATGCTCACTCTGCTTCCAATTGAGAGGGGGTTGAGCTCCTGTAAGACAGATGGATGGGACAGTCTCGCTTGCAGTTGTAGGTACTCTCTGTTTTTTGGGATGGGTGCTATCCATCATTGCTAGTTGTCCTGGGTGAGTCTGATGAAGTGGAGGGTAGATGTGGGCTGCAACTGTGCTGAGATTCAGGGCCCAGTTGGCACATGAACAGAACAATGATTTAACCTGTGGGACAAATACTTAACAAGTATAGCACTAATTATAGGTTCAAATAAGGCAGAGAGTCATGTGTAGAGAAATTATAAATGTGTCTAACTCTGTTATATTGGGAAGCATATATTCCAAAGTAAGGCCCACTGACGGGGTGCTGAATTCCGGAGATTGTCTGCCCTGTTTATAGTGTCTAGATGTCTCTAGAGCCCTGAGGAGCCCCTGCTTGAGACCCTTTTACTGTGGCAATTAATGGGCTCCTTCTAAGACATGCATGAGCATAACCTCTGGAATGACCTCCTGGCTTACTTTGAAATCTCTTAAGCATTGTAGCAGTTTGAGATTATTTATGAAATCCAAAAAGAGAGATTATGTTTGCAATCTACCTTTTCCTCTGGGTGTGATACCCTTTGTATTAGATTCAGCTAAGGTGTCCTTGATTAAATTATGTTGAGATTAGGCCCTTGATTCAACCATGTCCCTAGGGCAACTCAGGGTTGAGTCCCTGCCCCCTTGGTGGGCTACAGAAACAGCCACTCATTCAAGAACAGGGAAGCAGATATGCAAGAAAAGGGAGAAAGCTCCATGGAAATGAAGAGGAGCCTGAGGCCCAGGAAGAGAGTTGAGCCATTTGCCTGGTAGTTTATAGCTGACCCTGTGAAGAGAACAGAGCAACTGAGCCCAGAAAGAAACAAGCCCAGGGAAGAGAGACGAGCCCTACGCTGAGACTGGAAGAAGTTGGACCCACGGAGCCCTGAGAGGGAAGACACAGGTTTAACCCTCGCAGATACGCCCGCCATCTTGAGTCAACATGTGGCAACAAACTTTGGGTGAGAAAATGCCTCTTAATTTGAGTTGGGCTCTTTAGGGCCTGGTAACTGTAAGCTTCTACCCCAAATAAATACCCTTTATAAATGTCAACAGATTTCTGGTACTTTGCATCAGCACCCATTTGGCTGACTAATGTAGGCATAAAAACTCCATTTTGGTCTAGGTCTTTTTTCAAATGCATCACTAGTGTGTGCTTGGTAATAATTCCTCATTGCCAGGAAGATTCATGCCCGGGAGTCCTGCCGCATGCCAGGGGGAAGGTAGCGTGTTTAATATGGTGAGTTTGGCTCAGAGAGAGGCCAACTTTGGGCAACAAGGAGGCTTTCAGGAGGCAACTCTTACACGAGATCAAGGTTCAACATCTAGGGTCAGGCGTATTGGCATGTCTTCCTTCCTAGGCAGTGCCAGTGAACCCTAAAGATTCTTGCCACTCTGTTAGAGAATGTACTAGGACTCCCCAGGACGGGAATTCAAAATTCTTTCGGTTATTGTGTGGGTCTCTACCCACCGAGACAACCCCCCATGACCCTTGAATGTATTCATATTCCTAGAGGCATGCGCCTGGTGCTGTACCCCTCCCCATACATCCTCCTGCCACTAATACCCTGCACTAGTGAGCCTCCCATGCCACAGCCGTGACCCTTCTGTGATCCAAAGCCTCCCCAAAAACAAAGACAAAAATAAAATAAAATAAAAATATTTAAAAAATAGTAACAACAAATAAAATACAGAAGTAAAAAAGGGAAAAAATTTCATTTTATCTTTCATCATAAGATATTTTATCTTTTTTATACAGTGACAGTTTATTCTGTATATTCCCCCAGTGTCTTATTTTATTTGCTTTATTTTGAAAGAAACTTTAGGTTACAGAAAAGTAACGTAGAAGATATAGGGGATTCCCATATGTCCTACCCGCCCCCTCACATTTTCCCCTATAAACAACATCTTACATGAGTATGGTACATTTGTTACAACTGATGTATAAATATTGAAGTATTGCTAGTAATAATCGTTAATGGCTCACATTATGGTTTACATTTTGCACCATACACTTTTATAAATTTTGACAAAATTTATAATCGCCGATATCTGTCACTGCAAGATCATGCAGAATAATTCCAGTGCCCTAAAAATGTCCTATTTTACTCCCTCTATTTTATTCCTCCCTCCCCCTCCCCTCAAAATTTATGGTAGCCACTAAGTTTCAGTCTTTGAAGAATAAAGTTCATAGTTACATACATTAATACTGAGGGGTTGACACACTGGTCTGTTTTATTAGGCATACCTATGTTCTCGAGAGATTCTTGCTCCTCTGATTGAGAACACAGCAGGACTTGCTAGCATGGGAGTTAATATTTCCTTCTTTACCATGTGGGTCTCCACCCACTGTGATAACACACTATGACAAGATAAACACTTTCATAATCCACAGAAGCATCTGAGCATGGTAGAAATGATAGGATTTTCTGATTGGTTAGGATTAGGAGACAGAAAGGACTCTAAGATGATGCCAAGGTTGTTGACCTAAAGAAATGGAAGGACTGGAAGATTGGAAGTATCACTTACCAAATGGGAATGCTTACCAAAAAAGCTTTGGGAGGGTGGAGAATTGAAGTGAAAACCCTATCCAAATGAGAATGTCTAAAAGCACTTGGATATATGAGATGGGAGCCGAGATGAAATTTAGGGTTAGAGATATGGAGTCATCAACAACATAGATAATAATTAAGGCCATGAAATTAGATCACCACAGAGCAAGTATTGGTGGGAAACAAACTGCAGAGGGATGGCACTCCAAAAGTTAGAGGTCTTGGCAATACATAAGAATTACCAAAGGAAATTGATTAGGCACAGGGACGGAGGTAGGAGAAAAACAGAAGTCAGGAAAAGAATAATTTCAAAGAGAAAAAAGTGATATCTTAGGTGAAATGATGCTGATATGTCAAGTAAGATGAGATGGAGATCTGAATATAAAATTTAGCAACAGGGAATTCACTGCTAATTTCAACAGGAGCAGTTAAACAAGTGTCAGGGATAAAGGCTAATTGGAGGAGTTTCAATAGGAAGAGAATATTTGGAGAAAGCATATAATAAACTATCCTTTCAAGAAATTGTGTGATAAATAGTGTAGAGAAATGGAGGAATGGAGGGGTAGGAAAGCTGAGAAGTGCTTCATTTGTTATTTGTTTTAGAAAGAGAAATAATGTTTGGGTGCTGTGCCAAAAATCCCAAGGGAGGGGAAGACACTGGCAATTAAGCAGAGAGAGAAGAGAAGCTGGAGCCATGTTCTCAAATATTTGATAGCCAATGAAACAAGTGCATGAGTGGTTGCCCTCAGCTGGCAGTGACGACAGAGTAACAGAAGTAGAGTGTGAGAACAGATGCAGGTAACTGGGTAGATGTGGTGGTGGGAACTTAGGGGCATTCTCTACTGATTGCTTCGCTTCTTTCAGTTACATAGCAACAGAAGGTCATCACCTAAGGGTGAGGAAGGGGAGGAGGTCCCGGAGCTGTTAAGCAGAGAGAAGTTGGTTTGAAAAAGGTGTCTAAGAGAGCCAGAGAATAAATGGATTAGTGATTGTCAGGCAGTGTTACAGCTCACGTGAGTTAGTGCTCGTGAATTTAAGGAGAAATATGGCACCTGGTGGTGTGCTTTTCTCCAGCTGTGCAGGCATAGAGTTAGAATTAACCAAGATTTGGGTTTAGCCAAGTAGTACGATGACTCTGGAGGGAAGAAATGAGAAGAGAGTACATGGGAAGAAATGGTTATAATTACTGACTACAGATATCGTCTGAGTTAAGAGTGCAACCACTGTGAGCAAGCAACATTGTATTATTCTATAGCCCTGGTGTTTACCAAATGCCTGGCATGGAGTATCCTCTAAAGCAATATTTGTTGTAAGATTGAGTAACATAGTCTAAGAAATGCTCCTCTAATGGGGATATTTAAATGATTTAATGAGATACATATTATTTACAGTAACTGAAAAGGGATATATACATAGACTATAATATTACATGTGAATGATTCCACCCTAGTTTTGTGTTTGAGGCTTGTTTCCTTGACAACATCTATAAAGAAACATTACCCTTCTCTCCCTTTTTATCTGAGAGTTTCTCATATTTGGTGAATATTCTGATTATTGAAGCATGTTGAAGTCTGCAAACTCTAAACACCTGTCCCTGAGTAGGAGGCAAGTTCTTCTTTCCTGCCAACTCTACCACTGGCAAACATGAACTGAAAACAGAAAACTGGGCTCTGATAGGCAAGGAAGGGGAATGGGTCTCTTATTCTCTTGGACAGGAGAAGGCTCTGAGTGTCCAGGTCTGCAGTCCCTGCTGGACAGAACGGATGTGCAGCTGGAGCACTCCCTGGAAGGGCAGGGCAGGGCAATTCCAGCACCCAGAGCTCACGCTGTGTGCTTCTGTGCCAGAGGTCCGGGATCGGGCACCCCCTCTCTTTTGGTGTATTTCCCCTTTAGTCTTTTTGTTTATTTATTTTTTAACATTTGAGCCCATCTCTGCTTGGCATAAAGAATCAGGGGAAGGCGTGCTTGCCCATATGTGAGTCAGAGCTTGCCAGGGCACGTTTCCAGTTGAGCTAGAGTTGGGAATCTAGCTTTTATTTTCCCTCATCAAGGCATGACCTCAACCTGTGATTGGTCCAAATGCTTTGATTTTTCAAACTGTTTCTCATTTTAGCACTTACCTTGTATAGTTCTGGTTTTATCTTTGTGAAGGATGGTGGCATTCTGTACGTAATTCTCTCTGAAAACTGTAGACAATTTCTGAAGGGGTTATCTTTTTAAAATATACTTTATTAATTTTTTTAAAAAGATACTTCATTTACATAAAAGTTACGTAAAAAATATAGGGGATTCCCATTTGTCCCACTCCCAACCCCTCCCACATTTTCCCACATTAACAACAAGCCTTCATTAGCGTGGTTACCGTTTGTTACAGTTGTGAACACATTTTCAGCATTGCCACTAAGCATGGATTATAGTTTACCTTGTAGTTTACACTCTCTCCCACACAATTTTGTAAGTTATGACAAGATATATAATGGCTTGTATCATCATCACAATGTCATTCACAATTCCCAAGTCCCAAAAATGCCCCATATTACACCTGTTTTTCCCTCTCTCTTCCCTCAGAACCTCCAGTGGCCACTGCCTCCACATCAATGATGAAAGTTTTTCCATTGCTAGAATCACAATAAATCTATAGTAGAATACCAGTAAGTCCACTCTGGCCATTGTTCATTCCCCAATCCTGAGGGTTCTGGGATGGTGAAGCCCACTCTGCCTCTAACTGAGAGGGGGCTTAGATCCCCTGGGGCAGATGGATGGAACAGTCCTGCTCGCAATGGTAGATTCTCTCTGTTCCTTGTGATGGACATTCTCCATCATCACCTCCTTGTTCATTGTCCTGGGTGAGTCCAATGATCTGGAGAGTAGATGTTGCAACTCTGTTGAGATTCAGGGCCCAGCTAGTCAAGTTTACAAATAACATATTTCCATATGACTCATTCAGCCTCCATCATAAATGAGTATCAAATTTTAATAAATGCCTTTTTAGCATCTGCCTAGATAGGGGCTCATAAGCCAATTCCTCAACATATTAAGACATGTACTGAAAAAAACATGATATGTGGTTAAATAAGTTTAAAAACACTTGGTAAACAGAGTTAAATAAATGTCTTGCAGTACAATTTTTTGGAGCTTTTAATATGTGCATTTTCTCTATAACTCTTCAGAAGAGAGATATAACATGAATTTCTAATATTTTTATTTAATCCCAGAAACTCCTCTCTTGGAATACCTATTAACAATCTATATGACATCTAGAAAATACAACCAGGAAATTCTAAACTAGATGCATGATTTCTGTTCCTTTCACTATTGAAGTGAGGAATTATAAAGGTACATTATTCCTGTGTTTTATCATAAAGTCCTCTACTTGGTCATGATGTAAAAAAATTTAATTATTCTTCAGAATTCAGTTTGCTCGTTTTCTATCTGCCTGTCTATCTATCCCTATTTAACTATCTGTCATCTTTCTGTTGGACACTAGTCCATAATTTTTCTCTTTCATGCTCTCTGTCAAGGCTGGGTATTCGGGAGACCCCAACTTCATGTAATGACTTGCAGAACTTACCATTGCAGTCATCATGTTTAAATTCCATGCTGTAATCAACACTCAGCCAGTCTTTTGACTCTACTAACAGCATGATATTCAGCAAGTAAAATTGATTTACTCATATCAAAAATGAAACATATTAGAACCTATTTCATAGAGTTCTTACAATGAATAAATGAAATTACGTTTGCAAAGCATTTAAACAATAATCTAGCACGTAACATCAAGTAAATGTTAGCTATTTGGTTACCATTCACAAGAACATGAGGCTAGCTCCGATCACCTATTACCAATCACATATGTCCTTACTGAAGGAGTCATGCTTTGGGTCTGCACTGGTGGGGTGGCATTTCCAGAACTCTGACCCATTTGCTCATCTCTCGGCTAATAGACACGGGTAGGCTTATGCTTCTGTGCAGTGACTCTTAACCCGGCACTTCCTCAGCCCATGTGAACACAGGGTTTGTATTTAGATGGAAAGAGTGACCTGAGGGAGCCTCTGCGAAGTCATCACGGTCTAATAGTTGCCCATAATGACCAGTCGACTAAGAACTTGTATTTGCAAAGTGCTTTGCCATCATTGTTTTCCTTTCAATTCTCTGAGCCATCACTATCGTCTTACTGATGAAACAGAGGTACAGGGAGGCCTTATTGACTTGCTATGGACTGCACAGTCTGGAACACCAGGCACCATGGGATTTCCTTCTCAGGAATCTCTCGGTTCCTCCAAACAGGATCTGCATCTCTCAGTAGACACCCTTGGGAGCCAGGAGGCTGCGCTTAGCCTGAGGGGCCCTCAGGCCTTTCGGTCTATAAAGTAGTTCTGTGACTGTCCCCTAGTCACTCCATCAAGAGTCTTTCATTAAATTATTGGCCAGTATCGGAATCAAATGCCACAAACTCAGGAGTTTATTTTTCATTCTCTAGACATTCTAGCGTAAGCATTACAAGACCTAATCCTTAACTAAAAAGAAAAGAAAACATTCAGTTTCTCTGTAAATGTAGTAAGTACACAGGTCCAGATAGAGGCATAGAGTTTTTAGCCTAGAGAAAGGGCTTTTCGGTTCCTTGTGAAGGAAATAGCCATCAATAATACTTAAAGGTTTTGAACTCAGGTATTGGTTAAGGGTCATTTTACTACAATTTTTCTCATATAAACACCCTTCATTCAATACTTGAAGAAAATAGGCCAAAATGTAGTCAGTGGGTGTCTATGGATCATGGAATTATATGGGATCTTTATGTTCTTCTTTATATTTTTTTTTATATTTTTCATATATATTATTACGAATATTGTAGTTTTTGTTTTATTTTGAGGCACTGGGGCCAGGGATTAAACTGGGACCTCAAATATGGGTAGCCGGTGAATATCCACTGAGCCACATCAGCTGCCCTGAGTTGGTTTTTTCATTTGCTTGCTTGTTTGTATTTTTGTCTTCAGGAGGTTTTGGGGACTGAACTTGGGACCTCCCGTGTGGGCAGCAGGTGCTCAACCGCTTGAGCCACATCCGTTCCCCTCCATTATTTTTATAAATTGTAATCAGAAGTATATGCACAGAAACACACATGTGTTTTTTGAATGCTCTAAGTACTTATATCATTGGAGCTATTGTTATTGTTATATGAAGGACTGAGGCTATAATTATAGAATCAGCTAACCTCTCAAGAAATATTCGTTACTTGAAGTTTTGTTTCTTTCCTCGTAGATCTCAACTTTTTAGTGACAAATGAAATAAGATTTATGTCAGTTTGTAGCAAATTTTGTAGTTTAAAATAAGCATTTCACAGAATATGTAATTCCTATCCTAAGTAGGTAGATGATATTCAGTATTGAAAATATGATTCATTTAGAATGACTTTTGTTTGGCTACTTTATGTACAAGATGAATTCAATTTTTCCTAATATATTTTAACCTTTAGGCTAATCTAAAAGGATCTAAATGATTAGGCAAGTTGAGTGTCAAATGTAGGAGACAAGATACATGAAAATTTGTAAGCCATACTAATCAAGTGTCAGTTCAATGCAAGGTATGACAATGAACAATGTGCAAAATAAAATATGATACCTCCCCATTGCCTATAATCTAGGCTTTTGGCATGTTTTTCATAGGTTAACTTCTTAAATGATCTCCCTGCTAGCATACTGCTATGTTCAAATGTAAATGGGATCGTGTCCTTAAAAATATCCTCATCCCTCCTTGCCTGCAATATAAAGTCCTAACTCCTTAGCTGTCAAACAAAGATTCTCTATGACTGGCTCCATTTTTGACTCTTCCTTTTTTGCCAGCCAATTACAAAATTAGCTCTGGACCAAGGCATTTGCACATCTCTGTGCTTCCGGCTTACACTGCTTCCTCTCCTTTATTGGCCCCATGAGGCACTGGGGTGGGCACCGCTGCTCTCTCTCTCCACCCTCTTCAGGGAACGAGGACACGGGGTGGCTGAGCTGATTAGCAAGTCTGGTGCGAGCCAGGCATTCCCGGCCAGGTGGTGGGCCTGGGTTAACTCGCACCTTCAGGTGGAGTGAGTTTGGGATCTAGTTCCTGCCCCATGAGTTACACCTGAGCGGGCTGGACCTGAGCCTCTGCCCCCAGTGGGGTCAGCCAGCTTGGAAACCTGCTCTGTGCTTCTCTCGCTACCATATCCTCACAGGCCAGCTCTACTAGGGAGCCTGGTGCTTTGGTGAGCACGACTCTTTGATTTCTCTTGCTCCCTTCGTCTTCGTTCTCTCAAGGAAACCCCGCAGAGGAGAATGGGCAAGCGATGGGATCAGGGCACCAAGCCAGCCTGAACGCAGAGGAAGGGTCTGCCAGTCTCCCATGGCGATGGCGGGTGGGAAGACTTGTCAAGGTGACAGCCGGGCTTCCCTAAGCAGTGATGCCGGCACCTAGGGCCTCTTCAGACTCTCAGCTGTTTGCAAACTGCAGGAAGGAGGTATAAGGCTGGCTCCCCAAAACCTTCAAGAACATCATGTATCAATTTCCTATTTTTAAAAAAGCATTTACAGATTGTAATTTTTAAAACTTTCAACTCATTCATTGTCCTCTCTTCTGGAGAAGTTCGTCAACTCTTAACGTTTTGACTCGTTCATAGGTCCTGCCATTTCTGTTTTAAACTGCTTTATCCATAAACAGGATTTTTTTTTTTTACTGTTCCTCTTGTCCCTTTCTTTTTAATACAGCTCTGCACACTATTTCTTTGTAACAGAGAGCCCTGTGTGTTCTGATCCAACCTCTCCTGCAGTTTGATCTTGTGTCTGTCATTTAATGTCCCTGAGCACCGAAATTATCATCTAGAAATGGGGATAATAACAGAGCTTCTCCAGAGGTGCTTTTAAGGGCTAGCCTTGGTGGCCTTTGGTTGTGCTGGGGACATACGTTTGCAAACAGAGTTTGTACTTTAACCTGTGCTTGAGTCCAAAAGACAAATAGCAATAACCTCTTTCTCTTTTCCCTGCCTCCCAGACTTTCATACATGCCTTTCAAGGGCAATAGACAAGGCTACTCACGGAGAAAAGCTTGCATCCCCTCAACAAGAGTGACTGAGGGCAGCCAACGCCCCTTGACCCAGGTGGTTGTTTAGGACACATTTTGGGCACTGCTGCCCCTGCTGGCCCTTTGCTGCTCTGGCCTGATGTGCCATTTGAGAGATGCATTAAGGGCCCACATCAGCCAGGAGCAAAGTCACTTCAGAGGGAACCCTGAAAATGTATGGGTCTGGTGTATCCAAAATATGTGTGGGAAAGTAAGTCCAGGCATTTCCATCATGGCTTATAGGGAGCATACTCTTGAAGTAGTTTTATCCCTTATTTTATGATGCAAATCAATATTTATTTAAGTTCAGTAACACTAATTTATTGAGCAATAAATCTCTAGCAGCAGTAAACTATAAAAAGAAAGCTCAAAATGAACTCTTGATGAAAAAATTAAGTACTGAATGTCTGATTAACGAAGTTGATAATGAACACGTAAATTCATTACCAATTCCTGTTGATATTTACCTAGAAGACTCCTGAGCACTCCCCCCACAAAAAAAAAAACCCAGAAATCTGCTAATGAAACATCGTCACCTCGCAAGTTCATCGATTCTAGGAAGACTCTGCCTGTAGATGACAGTTTAACGTGTGAAGCTGCTAACGATGCATTTGCGTATTAACCTGTGAAGCATCATTTTTCATTTAGGTAAATGTCCATTCTTCTAAACCCATTTCACTCATTTTTAGTCTAGATTTTTTTCATGCAAGTACACAAAATTTTGTGATAGCTGCTGTGATGCCTGCATTAGGAGCAGAAGAAGTTTGCAAACAGTTGAGTGATGCCAGCTTTATAACCATGATCAAAATTTCGCATCAGTAAGTTTATTCCAATAGTGACTTAATATTTTTCACCCAACTCGTGGAAGCAAATTACAGCCCTTGGATGTCTATTGAAGATGAAACAGCTGACATTACTGTGAATGTTCTTATAAATTCCATTTAAATGTCAACATTAAAGATTAAGTTACTGTTTTAGAAATCTTAATAAAATATAAATTTTAGTGGAGCACAATGCCATGGCACAAACAATAGTCTTAATAATTAAGAAGGCAGTGTGGTAGGACTCTTTTTGGAATGGAATCTTTTCTACCGCATTTGTGATTTAGAATTGGATCCAAACTAACTGTGATGTCCTACTGATAGAAAGAGAAGAAAAGTACTCAGACTGGAGGGAAAAAAAATACCATGAAAATATTTAGTCTTAAACATCTATACATGTTTATAGACTAATAAAGAACCAGTAGAGGGGGGAAGTGATAATGCATGGAAGAGGGAGGGGCTCTGCCCACGTAATGTCCTTGAGCAGGTGAAAGGGGTGGGATTTGGATCCTAAGAGCAGGGACAGTTCAGCCACTATCCTGCCAGCAGGAAGGAAGGGCGTAAGAGGGAGTCAGAACAACTCATCTGCTTAGAGGGAGCTCAGGAAGGAGACTGTGACATCTTGAAGAGAGCTGTTTTGAGAGAATCATCTAGAAGACTAGGAGCCGGGCGGCACTGAAGTCCAATTTAGGGTTAGAAATTATGAACGTGAGGTGAAATCAGTCCACAAGCTTGTGTGATATTCTCCATCCATGCTCACTTCTGTGGGCAAAGGCAGGGAATTGGTAGCTAATTGGACTTAACCAGAAATGAGATTCATCCATGCAGTGTAATGAAAGGACAGAGGGACAGTGGTATATGTAGAGAAGTAATTGTAGAGATTAGCCATCACGTGTAAGCTGAGTGAGGCTATGATGAAGGAAGTGATGGTGGCAAAGGCAGTGGAAAGATGTTATGTGGTATCTGTGGAGGGAAACAAAGTAGGGTTTTAGAGGGATTGAGTGGAAGGATGGGAAGTGGTGGTCAGAGGGTGCTTTCCTTAAAATTGAGATTAAGGGGACTATTGGCCCCTGTTTGATTATTGCAGTGAAGGCTTTTGAGCACGAGGGGGCAAGCCACTTGATGAACACCCCTTTTTGAATGCTGCTTGGACAACGTTTGCTCCTGATGGGGCAAGGCTCCTGGGGCAAGGGCTTCCCTGTATCGATTTGAGCAGGTGCTACCAACTACTCTACTCACTCTTCTTCTTATCAGGTTTTTACCCCTGTTCCAGCTATGCCTCCTTCCTAGATTTCATTGCATAATCTTGTGCAATTCATAGAGATATGCTTTTCCTTAACTCAAAGCTATATGGGTTTCTTTTTTATTTCTTCAGAAAAGACTGACCACTAATTTTTCAATTGTATACCTGAAGACTTTTGAAATATCTTCAGCAACACTCTAGTAGGTTTGGGTGCCTCTTAGCTGCATGGATATAATATGTCTCTATTCCTACATTAAAAGCTCTTGGCAGGTAGTTAAGCCAGTCCTCTCTCCTTGGCTCCTTTAATATTATCCTTCAGTCAGAATTCTCTGCTGATATTATCTTCTAGTTTTTCTGAAACTTTTAACACTTCACAATATAATGTTAACTATGTCTTCTTTAGCAACAGATTTATTCCTGGAGGAAATGAGTGGTCTTTAGCCTTGACCCTCAAAGCAAAATTGCAATGAGGATCTCCCCGCTCTCTGCCCTGGCTGTCACTTGGCCAGCCTACCTCAACTGAGGTGACTTCTCCAGGTCCGCAGCTCTCTCTTCGACCCCAAGAGTGTCTTACTATTTTTTTTTTTTCTTAAAAGAGCATCCACCAAAGCTGAAGAGTGTGATGTTATTAAGGTAGCATTATTAGACATGGAGATGCAGATACCTTAAATTATTTCTTTAGGGCTGGAAGGCTAAATTAGTCGTTGATTCAGACCTGGAAATAAGTCTCCTGACTCCCTGTTCCAAGCATTTCCCAATTCATTTATTGCCCCCGCCCAAAAAAAAAAAAACAAGAACAAAACACCCAAAACACTCAAAACCCACTGAGTAAAGAGCATTTATCCAGGGAATCAGAAGTGAGCCCAGCAGCACTCGGCGGCAGGCAGGGGATCCAGAAGGCTGACGAGCGCTGACGAGGGCGTGTGGTGCTTGACTGATACGCATCTATTGATAGAAAGAATAAACTCATCATACCTTAGAATTTATCCCAAATCGAAGTTGCATTTTCAGTCCCATCTCCTAAATGCACCTTAATATCTTCAACACTTACAAATTTGCCTTAAGAAACATTATCATGGTTTTGAAGATATTGTCACGGTTCACCTTAGCATTATGAGTGACCATTTAAAAATGACTACTCTTTGAGAAACATCATATCGAATGCAAAATTCTGCATCCTGGGTTTGTCCTTCCTGTTTACAGATGAGGAAATAGACTCGTGAAGTTAAGTAACTTGTCAAAGGTCAGGCACAGATAAGGGCCCAGGAGCTGGCCCAGCCACCCACCCAGTACATGCGGAAGACATCATGGGATGTTTATAATATCCAGAAAGTATTCATTTTTAATGGCTTAACCACAAAAATATTCTCATGAAAATAAAAATAGAAAAAAGTAATAAAAATGTAATTTTCCATTCCATCTGATTTAAGAAAAACAATAATGGGCCAGAGCAACTGAGCAAACATTCTAAAATTAGAATCCAACCAGAATTTCAACAATCAAACTCTAATCAGCAAAATCATTTACATGATATTTATAATGTTGCCACTTTTTGTTGTCACAGGATTGCAGCAGTAACGTTATTACACAGTAAATTTACATTCAATCAGTTTAAAGCTAGCATTTTCTCAGAATTGAAGACTAAGTTAAATATTGCTAATGTTGTCTTCAATAATATTGTTATTTTCTTGGATTACAAATAATTTTAAAAATATTCATTCTTAAACAAAAGATTATATAACATTTTTAATAATATGATTTTAATTTTTCAAAATTTCATTTAATCAGATATAAGGAACTGCTGGTATTTTTGTGTTACCCAAAAATTGGTCCAACTGTATGACAAATCGTAATAATTGTTTTGCTCCTCCTTCTACTCATTGTCTAGAAGAAATGATAAAAATTTCTAAACTCTAGAAAACATTATAACAGCAAAGTGACTTTACTGATTATCAGCCAAATAGTATGAACAATAACTTCCCCCCCTTGAACAATTAATCAGTTTTCCATCTGAAAAATGGGCACAAAGTCTTGGTGGGTGTAAAAAGTCTTCATTTAGAGAAAACCATGCCTAAACTTTTATCTGGTATCCAGTGGTATTAGTATTTTTATGTTCTAGAGTCAAAATACTTAAATACTTTGAAGAAACTAACCAATAATTTCATAATGACTTGTAAATTAAGGCTCAGAATGGCAAGCAAGAAAGTGTTACTTCTAATGCACATAAGTTTCAAGTCTATGAGGCACATATCTCTACATAAAGTTGAAATGTTAATCTGCCACTGAGCGAAAAACTACTTAATGATTTCATTACATTTTCCATATAGCAATTTTACTATATTCCTTAAATAAATTTTGTTATGGTTCTTAATATGCATAATAGTTGAAGCAGGATTTTTAAAAATAAGGGCCTAATGAGAACATGTTGCCAGTATAATTTCAAATGCCTTGCTTTACGAGTCAAATCACAGTTAACCTGGAGTAGCAAAATTGTCATCATCAGTCAAATATCCAATGGTATGACAATAAAAATCCAATGGTTTTAGCTATTCTTAATGTACTTTTATCAATTAATGTTGCAGGGATTATAGTCTTACCAAAGAACTAAAAGCATTTATGATTAGATTTTTATTTTGCTTGTTCAGTTCAGCCGTTCTGCTGAATACAACTAAAAATGATGAGCTACCAAGGCCATTTTCCTAAAGGCATCCAAGCCTGGTAGGAAAATAAAGGCTCACCAGTGCTTCACCTTCCTGGGGTGAGCAGGCCAGGACGAAGCCCCTCTTCCCGTAAGGAGATGCACTCTCAGAGGAAAGATGAACCAAAGGTAAATCCCATCCACATTTCCCACTTCAAGCTCCAGGGGACTCCCGGGAAAATTTCCTTGGCGCTGAGAAGAGTAGTGGTTAGGATAAGTCTATCCCTGAGAAGATGTGTCCATGGGCTAGTCTTTGCATGGATTTAGAGTGCCAAATCATGTCATCAGGTTAGATTTTATAGAAAGGAGTATACCTTCAAGATGTGATTCCTACAGCAATGTTCAGAGCAGTGCTAACAGTAATAGCCCAAATCCAAAAACAACCTAAATGTCTATCAACAATGAAAAGATAAGTTATGGCGTATTCAGAGATTAAAATGCCAATCAACCATGCAAGTGAATGAACTACATCTACACGCAATAACGTGGATGAATCCCACAAACATAACACTGAAAAGAGAGGAGCATGACACAAGAGAGCACACACAGCGTGATTCTATTTAGAGAAGGTTAAATAATGGGCAACACTAAACCATATTTTCGAGGACTGCATCTATAGTTGTTAAAAGCTAGGAGGCCAGAATGCTCCACACTCAGGATGTTGGTTACCTCTGGGAGCTGGCTAGCCTGTGTTCACATGGCAGACCACGGGGACGCTGGGAAGGGCTGGCCAGCCTAGCTGTGCACCGGGGCTGCTTCCTAAGTTTCCTAAACCGTACATATATGAGTCATGCACTCTTTTCTTGGATATAGCATAGTTCAATTCATTCTGAATAAAAATATTTATCTTTAACCAAAGCATTCTGTTGCTACCAGATCGCCAAGGTTGTAGACTGCCCATGATGAATATAATTTTTCTCATGTTTGCTGCCATTGAGCTTCTTTTATTTTTAACTTTTTTTTTTCAGTACAAAAGATGCTTGGGTGACTAAAGTCATGCAGCTTTATTTCTAAAGATAGTGGGTTGATAGTAGAGCATGTACCAGTTCTTGCTTCTTCCAGGGGACTTGCTGAATGGTTGCAGCTCTTCTTGGGTTTCTGAGTCCTCCCAGATAGACATAATCTAAAGTGATAAGCAGTTCCCATGGGGTGCCGTTACTTTGGGTGATGTTTTAAATATTCTGCAACACGCTCACTTTAGTATGGCCTGCGTATTCCTAACAGACTAGGCCAGATGATGGTTGAAGATTTCCAGTGGAAATGTGGTTTCATCAAGAGAGAGGAGGCAGGGAGAAGGGCGTGCAGATAGGATGCATGGAGAGAGAGCGGGAAGGAGATTCTGAATTGAGCAAATCCATTGAACACAAGCTCCGTTTGGACTGGAAATGTACTTGCTCCAAAATCAGACTGAAGAAGTATTGTTCCTACACTCTCAAGTTCCCTCTACTTATGGGCAAAAAATCTTTAAGGAGTGGTTACCACAGCCAGGATAATAATGGCAATTAAAAAGTACCATGTACCGGGAGCAGATGTGACTCAAGCCATTGAGAGCCTGCTTCCCACATGGGAGTTCCCGGGTTCTGTCCCGGTGCCTCCTAAAAATAAACAAACAAACAAAAACAACACAACAAACAATCAAGGACCCCCAACTCGGGGGTTGTGGCCCAGTGGTTAGTGCAGGCTTCCCCCATACAGGGTAGAGCAGTAAATTCCAAGTAGTGGTTGGCAGGACACTAATTCCAAAAATTATCAGTAGGTCTTCCATGGAAAAAAAAGTGGTTATTGCCAAATAATATTGGGGAATTCCTCAATCCCATTTTCTACTGCAGGTTTTCGTCACTGGGCTGTAACTCTCGAAGGAGAGATAGCTCATGGCATTATGTAAACTCGCTGATGGTTGAGTAGATTCTCCTCTAACAAGATGCCCTTGTAGAGATAAACATGTTCAAAGTGAGCCTGTGGAAAATCAAGTATTTGAAAAATGTTTCTAACAGACTGAGTTAATGTGACAGATCTGCAGATTGACATCACATCGAATTTATCAGTGTTTCGTGAAATAGTCATTTATAATATTTCATTCAAATATGTTTCTTTTTTTTTTCATTTGTAGAGGATGATGAAAGGTATTTTTATGGGTGATGGCCAGTGTAGCTTCCTGAGTCCATGACTGTTATAAGTAAATTCCCAGGGAGAATAGACTGCTTTCTAGAATAGACTGCTCTCTAGAATAGACTGCTCTCTAGAATAGACTGCTTTCTGGCAGTCAGGAGAAGAGCCTCAGACTCAAGGCACCTATATTGCATCATCTCCTCAACCAACATGTGCTAATATCTTTCATTTATAATATAAAATGAAGGCAGCAATGCTTATGTCAACAAATAATGTGAGCAAAATGAAATGACAGCTGTGAAAGCACACATGTGCAAGAGCAAAATCAGAGCCATGCTTTTTAGACAAGTATGTTGACTTATGAATCACCTTCAGACTTCAGTCCTACAAAGAAACCTCGTAAGGTTGTTAAGAGAATTAAATGAGCTAATAGAGATAAAGAGCTTAGAGCAATGTCTGGCACATATCAAGCCAGGGGCTCTTAATAAGGGGTCCATGAGCTTGAACTGAAATTCAAAAAAAACATTATTTTTATGGGGATGTGTTATGCAGGTGTGATATATTTGTTATATAATACACAGCGTAGAGTGGACTTAGTAAGAGGTCTGTGGTTTTCACCTGACTGGCAAAGGGGTCTATGGAACTAAAAAGGTTAAGAACCCCTGTAATAATTAAGTTCTCAGTAAATGTTAGGAATTCTGCTAGGAGATGCTGCATCAGTGCTAGCGCAGGTCCCATCATTCTCCTTTATTTTAACTGTATTCTCTTCTTTTCTATTCACTAAACAGAACTATAACCTGGCAACTTTTGATTAGCCTATTATTACTTATTATATTTGATAATCATAAATTAGTTTATTATGAATTAGCCATAATTTAAAATATGCACTAATAGAAACTCTCCTACTAGTCTTCATGAGTAAAGGCATATTGATTTTGTGAATGTTTAATTAAAATTCTTTGATTTTGACACATTTTCCCGAGTCTAAGACATCAGCCTAAGCGTTCTGCCGCTTGTTAGTTCCATCCATCTGCACAACTAGATTAGGTAACTAGATTAGATTAGGTAACTAGATTAGGTTTAGCATCAGCCTTGAAGGAGGACAAGCACAAGCAGCAACTTCAGAAACCCACCTGCAACACGAGAGAAGTGAAGGGTCAGCCACGCTGTCCATTTACTGTTTGCCAGTGGAACAAATGCCTCTCTACAGTGAATGGTAATGAGATCTCGGCATATAATGCATGTTTCTTGGTAACTGCCTTTTCCCCAGTTGCTAAGTAATATTTCACCTTTCATCAGAAGAGAAAGATAGACGGTACTCAACCTGCTTTACAAGTGGCAGTACCAGATAACTCTATTCCTTTTCAGAATGCAAATGAGGCTTTATTCCCTCTAGAAGCAGCCAAGGGAGTATAAATGAGACGCTGGTTCATTATTGCCTTCATGCCTCCTAGAAGCTTAGAAAGGACCTAGAATGTATTAAGTTTCAAAACAACATTATTTGTAAAGCATGTGGCAAAAATTAGCCTCTAAAATGTCTGTACAATGTTTTTTTATGCTGACATGTTGAAAACATGTAGGTTTCTGGCTTAGAGTTCAGCTAGCCACATCCTTTGTTAAAATTTGTTTGAAGAATCTTAAATTAAGATTGAGACAAAGTAACTAATAAAAATTAGGTATTATAAGGAATGGGGATATAATCCAAGCCTCATTATAAAAAGTATTTTTTTACCTTTGTAATTACCTATATTGTTTATATATTTTAAATTAATGGTTTATGTTTCTTTTATTGTATCACCCAGTTCAACGTACCCTCCCTGTAATATTTGTGGTTTAATTGAATATTTTATATATCAAAATTATATATATTGATATTGATGATATGGATGGAAACAGATATAATATATATGAAAATATTGCTTGGAGAAAGAATCCCGTGGGCATCATTAGTCCTAACATTTATCAAGTAACTCTTTCCCTGGAGTCAGCCTCACAAATACAGTATACAACTTTCAGTTGGTTCTCCTGGCTTTGTTTATTTACCCAAGCTAATTTGCTTACTCCAACCAAAGAAACTTCTCCAGCTGACTGATTATTTCACTTCTTCTGATTTAGTCTTCCTTGCTTGGAATAGTTTATCTCACTTGAACCTTCCATTTTCTCTAAGGACATTTCCAAGTGAAAAGAGTCATAAGAATTGCTATTTTATTATTATGTACCAGATACTACAAAAACATTTTATATATTTTATGTCATTTATTCCCCCCAAAAAACATATACATTATTGTCCTTTTACAGAGGATATGCATAACTCACTCAAGATCAAAATGTCTGGCTCAAATTCAGCCTCCTAACCACAAGTCTAGTTTTCAAAAATTGTCTTTTAAGGGTAGAACTCCTGTTAACCTACCTTTGTGCTCATTGTTCTGAATATTCATGGCTCCTTATTCATATTTAAATAATGAGCTTGACAGATTAAGTTTGTATCATTCTCTATGTCCAACACTTGGCATTGATAGCATATACAACCAAAACTAAAAATCTACTGATAGCAATTAGTGTTATTATTAATTAGACACTTATTTCCCATTCTTATTTTTATCCTATTGAATCTTTTTAATATGATTCTTTATTTCTCGGTTCTTTGACCCTTATAAAGCCTTTTGGATTGTTCTTTATTGTATCTCTGCTCAAATTTAAGATACAGTCATCTTAAAAATGGTAACCATATATTCTTTATACTCATCACAGTAGGCTGATAATTAAACACCAAATTAAATGGAAAAAATTCTTATTTAACTTGTAATGATGAAATTTAGTAAACATGGAAGACTTAGTGTAAATGAGTAACCAGAGCGATATCCCAAAATTAATGTCAAAAATTTTTCCCTATTCTTAATTTCTATCATTTATGATATCATAAGATATGATATCATAACTGGCAATAAGCGGCTATTAATAATAGAAAAGACAGGGAGGAAAATTATAAGACAAAAAAAATAAAAATAACTGGAAAATTGGGTGATCAAAGATTAAAAGTAGCATTCCCTGTACCAGCTTGCAACCCTTTTCTCCAAATCCCAATGAAATCATTAGATCAGGATAGGTTTCATCAAAATGAACCAAGAGAAAATCATAGTAAATTATGATGTATTTAATTTTCCTGAAGGTAATTAAGGCCTCTTATTCATTGGTGGAACAAATAGTAGATTTTGTTTAAATACCAGCCTTTGAGTTTACAGTATTTCTTAAGCCTCATTTTAATAGCAGCAGAAAAAAAAATGTATAATATATATGAAGCAAGACAAAGTATGAGGTATTTTCCTAAGAAAATATGTTTATGCCTACATTCATTCATAAACTCAATAAATACTCAATAAACACAATAGTGAACACAAGTAGACTTGATACTGCCTCATGAGCTTCTGTTATAATGGTAAAGCAGGCCTCAAATAAATATCACACTAATGGCTCAATAATAAAAAATTTTAAAAAATAGGTTAAGAAAGTAGTCTTTCTTTATAAAGGAAATAAATACGCTCTTAGGCATGTATATAGTGAAGGAAACTGGCTGAGACTGAGATTGCCGGTGATCAGGAAAAGCTTTGCAAAGGGACTGATGCTTAAACAGATGGGAAGGATGGGTCTCAGGTACTTAGTCAAAGGGAAAATGGCAAGAGTGAAGGAAGAAAGACTTGTGGATGTATTCAGCGGGCTGCCTTTATGCATTCAAAGAAAGGAAACAGGTCCATTAAGAACTTTGTATTCTAAAAAATTATTTCACTTCCTCTGTGGAGAACAAAACATGAAACAATGTCTAGCACAGAGTAGGTGCTCAACAGTTATTTGCTAAGTGAATGAAAGGCATTTGTTAGTATAAGAACCATGAAATTCAATGGGCAGCTGAGCTTTCTCTAAGTCCAGAGGTGCCAAGATTTAAAAGAGCAGGCAAGATTAAATTGCCTTGTTTAAAAAGTGGCAATGATACTGATGTGCTTTTGAAAACTGATGCTCCAATTAAAACTCCTGACCTGGACTATAAAAGTAACAAAGAATCATATTATTGCAGTCGGTTTTATGGTCCTATATGAGCAGTTTTACTCTTAAAAACATGAATGGCCCCAAATTTTGTCCCCTCCTATAGTGAATGCCATGTCATAATTTTAAATGTGTTGTCAAAACAAATTATTCTCACCAAAAGAGAAATACAAACATTTATTTTTCTTCCATAGTAGGTTAAATTTAGATTGTCTAGCTAATCTGCTTAAGTTTTTTCGTTAATGTAAGTATCTGCCATTCATTTGCTCAACCAGTACGCTCTGTACCCTCTGTCCCAGGCTTGAACTTATTCCAGTCTCAGGTCCTTTGTGTCTAACATGCACTTTTACTTTCCTCCTGGATTTTGACTAGCTGCCTCTTTCACATCTTCTAGACCTTAATTTAATGTGACTATGTCAAATGACCACCCCCACCCTTCCTAGGTAAGAGAGTATGGCACAGGGTCCTGTCCATAGCAGGCTTTCAACAAGTGGTCGAATTTTTAAATACTAAATAGCGCATAACAATGGAATGCTGCCATTAGCCCAATACCGTGGTGGCTGCTTTTTACAGTTCTAATTCTCATCACCGCAAGATAAATGTTATTATCCCTCATTTTCCAAATGTTTTATTCACAAATATTAGTTACTTGCCAAAAGTCATTTACCCTGTAAGGGGCAGAATCTGTTTGTCTAAATGAAATTTGCATGTGATTTTTTGCCCTATATGATTTTGATTAAAATAAATCATATGTTCAAATTTTACAGTATATTGGGCTAATACCTAAGAAATTTGGTCGATTAGGCTAATAGGTATTTTTGATTGGATTATCCAGATGATAGCTTCACATTCTTCCAAACTTTCTTTTCCTTGTCAGTGCTTAAACCCTAAATGCAACTGAAAACTTTTTAACTTATGCATAAATTCTTCATCTGCTCTAGTTAACACTAGCTTAAAATTTTTTGAATGTGTATAATTATTTCCTTCCACCCAAATTAGCGCTCGAATCAAATTAATAGAGTAGTCACATAAGTGAGTATCTTAAGGGCGACAGGCCATGTTGTCTATTCTTGTTTGTCTTCCACCAAAGAGGACACGCCCCGGGCGGTCCACAACTGTGTGTAAATTGTGAATTGGAAACAGGATCCTCTCTTGTTCTGAAACTGGTCTTGATGAGAGAGAGACTACAAAACAGCTCCACCACCTACCTCCTCCACCCCAGCCCTGCCCCCACGAAATACAGAGGGAATCTCGGAGGCCCTGATAGAAAGAAAGCCATGAGTCTCGGCCAAAGGCTGAGAAAAAACTTAGGAGTTATGAGTAAATAGGTGAAAGGTGTGTTAGAAATCTAGTCTACACTCCTCATTTTTATAGCTGGGAGACACCAGGCCAAGAAATTAAAATAAGATCAATTAACAAGTAAGATGAGAACTGAGGTTTTTCCTGACCGCCCCATGCCCTCTAGCTCACCCTACGCTCCCACACAAAAATCAATTAACTGATGCTGATTTGACTCTGTTCAAGAAGTAACTTGAGATAAAGGGTGAAAGAGCTGCTCTCCAAGAGAGAACTAATTTTTTAAAAAAAGTTACAGTGAATTCTTTTAATATTAAAAAGCTTAACCACGGTCACACTTTCTAATCAGGTCAGCATGATTTAAAATGGACTAAAAGTCGTCCCAGGTGGGGCTATCAAAAATTCATCATTTTGCTCTGGATGTTATCTCCGTGACCTTCGAGGTTTCAGAAGAGCAATAATTTATCCCTGGCTCCTATGAGATTTAGATGTTTATAAGACAGCAGACTTAAAAAAAAAAAAAAGCAACACAGCAAGGATTTTGACACTTTACAAATACCTGTCCTTTTCCTTTTTAGTCTAAATTAAGACATACAGAGAGGTTTCAGGTCCAGGCTAATGACAGACTTTTCAGATCAGAACAGTGAAAAACTACAGGTAAATGCCTCAATGGCCCCTCAGCTATGTTTTTACTAAAAAAGTTTTCTGTTTGGGGCTCTAGCCAATTCCACAGCAACTTTCAGTTTTAGAAGCACCTCAGTGGAAAAGTTTGGAGTCCATTGCGTAGTCACTCTGAAAGCATTTACCTAGCTTTATTGTGTTTGGTTTTAATTTCTCTCTCTTTGCGAGATCAATTTCTCATTAGTGCTAAGCCAAGTGCTTCCAGGGAAAAGTGAAGAAATGCATTTAGTTGAGACAGGTTTTTACCAAACTCGTCAAGAGACTAGAAGGGAGAAATAACTTTAATATAAAAGAGAAAAGCAATAACCATGTTATAAACAAGCAGGTTTATAACTAGCAAATAAATGGTAATTTTCATAGTATGACCCAAAAGAGGAATTTTCATTAAGTTTTTGTAGCTTGTATTGTCAATAAGGAAAAAAATTGACACACACATGTTTAGAGACACACCATAGTACTATAAAACATACTTAAACGAGTGAAAATAATGAAAAATATTTTAACATTGAAAATAAAGACAGGAATTACAATTATATTAAATGAAGTTTACCCAAAATGCCTTCTACTCTCCCTTTCTGCAACTGTCTTACTCTTTGCATGGCAGCCATAATTAAAGAGCCGGAGCCACATCATGAGCCATCATGGAAAAGATGGGATCTGATAAATCGATTTACACTAAAATATAGTGACAACCAAATACCCCAATGCGGAATTTGAACACTGACTACCGTTCGTGGACAACATGTTGTATTATGGTGCCCATCCCCTTCCTCAAGTATCTTCTAGAGCAGGGGTCCTTAACCATTTTTGTTCCAAGAACCCCTTTGCCAGTCAGGTGAAATGAATACTACTATAATTTATTTATTGCCTGCATTCATAAGTGAAGGAAACACTAGATTTTGGTCAGAGGTCAGAGAAATTAAAGATCGCAAGTTGATTTTTCTCAGTTCAAGCTCAAGGACCCCCTGAAATCTTTCCATGGACCCCTGGTTAAGAACCCCTGTTCTGGTGGATCCATTTACAATAGAACTTGACCGGGGCTGGGAGAGAGAGGAGAGGAAGAATGAAAGAGCAGTGCTGTGGAGAAGAGGAGATAACAACTGAGGACCAAGAAATGCCACCCAGACAGGATTTGAGCCAAAAGAGAGGGAGAGCATGGAGGGCGATCTCCCCAGCACGTGGAGGACCCCAGCGCAGGAGCAGTCCGTCACAGGCAAACTATCGGGAAAGACTCAAGACCATAGAAAGCGCAGACTCTTAGGAAAGTTAGAAGGGGTTGGGTACGGTTGGAAGTTAGCATGGGTGTTGATGTGGGAAAGCAGCTGAGAATTTGAGATGAGATCAGAAAGGCACAGAGGGATTGAGAGTACAGAGGACATCACATGTTGCAGTAGTTTGATATTATTGGTGAATTCCAAAAAGAGATATTGGATTATGTTTGTAATCTGATTTGTACCTGAGCATGACTGAGTTATGGTTAGGGTGCTGAGTCCCTGCCCCTTGGTGGGTGGGGACTCACAGATAAAAGGCATGGCGAAGAACAGAGTTGAGGGTTTCTGATGGTGGAGTTTTGATGTTGGAGTTTGATGCTGATGCCTTAAGCTGGAGTCCTGGGAAGTAAACTCACAGAGGAAAGAGAAGCCAGCCTCAGGAAGAGAGGAACCTTGAACCCAGAGAGAAGCAAGCCCCAGGAACATAGGAACCCAGGAAGCCTGAACCCTCGCAGACGTTGGCAGCCATCTTACTCCAAATAGATTTTGGTGCTTTATGGCTGGTATCTGTAAGCTCCTACCCCAAATAAATACCCTTTATGAAAACCAACCGATTCTGGTATGTTGCATCAGCACCCCTTTGGCTGACTAATACACACGTCCGGCTGAGAGCATGTGCTCAAGTGCCTGTCTGAGGCCGACGGCTGGGAGCACAGCCAGCTTCCCATCGTGGACCACCAGGGAGCAGGACAAGCGAGGGGTACTGGTCCTCAACTGCCCACTCTCCACCCGATACACAGAGAGGAGCAAAGGAGCCAGGAGGCAAGAGAGGCCCCGAGGAGTCCTTCCTGCTGCGGGTTCCTGGGCCCAATTTACTGTCGGTGCTGGGCTGGGAGAGGGCAGGCCGAGAGCAAGGAGTTAGACATGCCTAAAGGTCATGTAAGAGCCCGGGGCCTCCCTGGGACATCCTAAAGGGTGAGAAGGTAGAACATGGCCAAAGAGCACGATTCAAAAACCCCTTCCTAGTTGTCACCCACTGCATTTAGACTCTAAAATGAACCAGAAAAAAGAAAGTATGCAGATAAAAGATGGGAAAAATGTGGAACAGATCTGACTTGGTGGTCAATTTATAAGAAAGTGAGGGGAAGAAAAGGAAATGACTCTCAAATTAATAATCTGAATTATGCCCTGAGCTTTACACGAGAGACGCCCTGGGCGCCTCTGCCTTGGGCACCGTTCCCTCGCCCGCGGCGCACGGGAGGCGGTGTGGCTCTCAGGCTTGTTCTCATCACTGGCCCTGGTGAGAACCTGGGAACGCTGTAGGTGTCTCGAGAGACCAGGGACACTGAGCAAAGGCAGGTTCTCGCCTGACGGGCCTCATCGGTGACCAATTCCCGAGACCTCGGGTTTCCAAGAGAGAAGGTGTATTTGCTGGCGCACAGCAAAGGAGGACGGTGACTGAGGCGAAGCTCCTGGAGCTGCAGCCACCCTGCTGGTTGGATCGTCTCCAGGGCTAGCAGTTGATGCTGAGTTAACCCGAGTGGGCTGGCTCGGGTTCCTTCATTAATAAGCATTAAGGGGCGGAACAGGATGGGGGTGGGCACAAAACGGGGTCACCACGTTATTACAATCACAAGACAGTGGTTACCAAAGACCAAGACAGCTGGGGAAAGGGGGTCAGTTTGAAGGTTTTTCCTGTGGATCTCAAACAGAGGAGGTGGAGTCATTACCACTTCAACAGACGTGTTCATGTGAAAGGTACGATCAACCTGGAATACTCATCGTAAAAGCAGGCCTTAGCTCGGAATGACCATATACACAGGTGAGATCTGTCTGGAATGGTCATGGTGACAGCAGGTAGGAATGATCGTGAGTAAAGGGTGAGGTCGCTCTTGCCAGTTTCAGTAATTTTGGATACTAACTATAGCAGGTTAATATTATTGATGAATTACAAAAGGAAATATTGGATTATGCTTGTAATCTGATCTGTACCTGGGCGTGGCTGAGTTATGATCAGGATAAAAGGCATGGCAAAGGACAGAGTTGGAGGTTTCTGATGTTAGAGTTTTGATGTTGGAGTTTGATGCTGAAGACTTAAGTTGGAGCTCTGGGAACTAAGCTCACAGAGGAAAGAGAAGCCAGCCCCAGGAAGACAGGAATCTTGAACCCAGACAGAAGCAAGCCCCAGGAACGTAGGAACGCAGGAAGCCTGAACCGTCGCAGACGTCGACAGCCATCATGCTCCAAATAGACTTTGGTGAGGGAAGTAATTTAGGCTTTGTGGCCTGGTATCTGTAAACTCCTACCCCAAATAAATACCCTTTACAAAAAGCAGCCAATTTCTGGTATTTTGCACCAGCACCCCTTTGGCTGACTAATACACTAACCGTTGGTGATTTTATAATATACTGGAGTAAAAGACATCTATATAATGATCCAGTAATCATAATGGCTGTTCATTCTTAACCCTCGGTTACATCTGCACACTCAGAATCACGTACAAATTCATGTAAAATAGGAAACAGAGAAGGGAGACGAGTGGAGGGGAAAGATGAGGACGGTGTCCCGTGTATGTTAGCGTGGCGTGCCCTCGGCACATCCTTGCAGAGATCCATTTCAGAGAGGAGGCAAGTCTGTTTCTCAGCCTGGTTTCCCCTTGGGGGTTGGGGGTTGTTTTAAGTCACGAGCACTGTGGTTCCCTCGGGGCCTGGAGGCTCTGGAGTGATCCCGCCGCTCACCCAGGAGGTCCCGCAGTGTCCTCAGGATGCTCGGGCCGGGCCAGCGCCCGCGGCCCGCCCGTGGCTCGCGTCGGCTTTGAGCGTTCTCTCTTTGTAAAGGCTGTCCCACGTGTGGCTCCGGTCACCTCACGTCTTCCTTCCAGCTAAACCGCATCTAAAGGGAGGAGCATGGCGACACCCAGCCCTCCTCGTGTCCACTCCCCTTAGCTTTTTAAAAACCGTACCGCTGGAGGCAAGGCAGAGCGACTCCTCTTACCTCCACGCAGGAAGCACGAGCCTCCCTCTCTCCCTTGGTTTCCACTTCTGTGCGTTTCTCTTGCAGGGCAGAGCTGCTCCTCCGGGGGTGAGCTGCGGAGCTTTCTTTGGGGTTCGCTTTGGTCAGTGTGCAGTGGTTGAAAGTGCAGGCAAATTCTTGGAATCCAGCAGACCTAAAGTACAACCCAAGCTACTTATCTCAGATGTTTGTGCCTTATTTTCTTCCTCTTTTCTTATCAGATGCGTATTAAAATATATCCTGTGTAAGAATGAAAATACAGGTCGTGTATGAAAAGGGCCTGGCAAAGAGTCAGGGTTCAGGCAATGCTATCAAAACAAACTATATGCCCTTTCACTTTTTTAAGGGATTTGAAGTCTTCATCTATAAAGTGGTGGAATTATATTCAGTTTAATTCAGTTCCCATTTATTGAGTACCCAGTATTTGGAAGGCACTAGGTTAAGCACCAGTTTTTGTGGAGTTTATGGAGACAGTAAGTGACGGAGGTTACAAATTAGTCAGGGAGACGCAGACAAGCGAGTAAATAACAAATCAAGGCCACTGGTTGCAAGCAGGCTCTGCTACTTGCTCAGCGGTGTTGAATAAGGTCTGAAGTGGTGAGAAACCAGTTTTCTCATGGAGAAATGAGATGAACAATAGCTCGCAGAGTGGTTAGAAGCATCACATGAAATAAAGTGCGGAAGATTAGTGTGATGCAGGACACATAATAAGTGATCAATAAATGTTTGTCTTTAACAGAACCATTTTAAGACCTTCATAGGTCCTCGGCTCTCTTGTTTTTAAAGATCCCATCACTTACTGGATCCAAAATAGTAAAACATACCTACATCCCATATAAGTTTTTGCTGTAAAATATTTTGAAAGGATTTTATAATGTTATAATCAAAGTATTTATAATAGTAAAATATCTACCCTACCATAGCAACTCTTTTTATATAAATAACAAAGAAAGTTAAATGGAGGTTAGCTGATTGCTACAATACTACATTATATGTTTCTTTATCAGCACTGTAGTTTTTTGGTGTTTTTTTTTAATTTTTGGAGCCTATAATTTGTTTTTCAGATCTCAAATCTTTATATAGATCCTTGAAATGCAGAAACTCTAATGCTCACTATATGGAACACACTGACTATTGTCTGTTAAGGAAAAATGCAGCAGCTGCTCTGGCGAAGTTCTGAGGAGGCAAAAATGATAGCTGGATTAATTCTGGCTAAAGAGGATTAGGGAGGATTTCAGTTAGATCATATATTTGAACAATGATAAATTGGTAAGATTTTGTCCATTTCAAAGTTGTGTGGTCTTATATGACTAGAGCAGTGGGTTCCAAATAGAGATTTGAACGATTCAAAGAGGATGCCAGAGACCCGTTGTGGGGAATGGGAGGCAAGGAGAAAGCTGCATGACATTTACTTTTACTTTGTCCTTTTTTATCATTTCTAATGATTGCCTGCTTTATAGTGTATCTAGTTAGTATTGCATGTATAGGATGCATATGTAATTTATAAATTAAATAAATCATATATATTGGGGTGTCTTGCAAGACAGTTTGGAGACCTGCAGAGTGCAAGTCAAGATGGGGGGATAATAGAAATTATGGCTGTTTAGTGAAGACATTCTACATTCTACCGAGTAGTAGGTATATTATTTTGTAGACCAAAAGGAGCCATGGAAATTTCAAGCAAGGAGAAATCAAATTTTGTGGTTCAGGAAGTTAAATCCAAAGTGAATGCACAAGATGCATTAAAGGAGTAAAATTTAGAGTTCCAAAAACCATACAGGAAACAAATCAACAGGCTCCTCAATAGGCGAGTGTATCCACCTTCCTTCCAAACCAGAACAAGAATCAGGCTCACTACTTTTCAACCCTCACATGAGAAGCCGTCTCTGGGAGGCCTTTCCTGGCCATGCCCAGGCCCCCAGGATGAGGAGCTGCTCCTCCCGGGGACGCCAAATAGCTGCTTGGGTTTAACCTTACTCCAGCATTTAGCACATTGTTGAATCATTGCCCGTTTACTTGGCCGACGCTTCCTCTAGACGCTATCGTTCCTAAAGGTAGGAATTGTGTCTTATTCATCATCGTATCCCAGTCGTTTACACAGTGGCTGGAATAAAGAATGTAGTCAATAAGAAGTTATCGGATCTGCCTGAAACACTTCACCCTTCAGCGTCCATCCATTTAGGTGACTAATTCCTATTTCTCTTTCAGGTCTCAGCTTAGATATCACTTGCTCCAAATACTTCTACCACAAGTGTCTCTCCATTTAGCACGTTTCTTCTTGAATTATAATTGCATATATACTGTCTTTCCTGTTAAGAGAATGGATATTTCATTCACAACAGGGAAGTGAGGTATATAGGTAGACTTTTTTTTTAAATATTCTGGAAATTTCATATCAAATTATATGGTATCTGCACATGACATGATCTTTTTTTTGTCTTTATTTTTTTAATGTTACATTAAAAAAAATGAGGTCCCCATATACCCCCCACTCCCCTCCCCCCACTCCTCCCCCCATAACAACAATCTTCTCCATCGTCATGAGACATTCATTGCATTTGGTGAATACATCTCTGAGCACCGCTGCACCTCATGGTCAATGGTCCACACCTTAGCCCACACTCTCCCACAGTCCACCCAGTGGGCCATGGGAGGACATACAATGTCCGGTAACTGTCCCTGCAGCACCACCCAGGACAACTCCAAGTCCTGAAAATGCCCCCACATCACATCTCTTCCTCCCACTCCCTACCCCCAGCAGCCACCATGGCCACTTTCTCCACACCAGTGCCACATTTTCTTCGATTACTAATCACATTAGTTCATGAGTAGGTAGACTTTTAACTTCCTTTCTGTGTTAAGTCTTTCATACCATTGTCTTTTGGGGATATTGTTGGGGGACCTGAGGTGTGAGTGAGATGATCTACAAGCTCAACCTGGCTTCCAAGGCTTTTAGCTCCACAGTGAGAAAAGCCTGCCTGTCTGCTCTCTTTCCTGTCTGGATTCCCCTCCTCTGACCTTCTTTAAAGTCATATCCCCACCCCAGCACTGGCATAAAATTTACGTGTTTTCAGCTCAAAGGCTAGTGTGTCCTGCCCAGGGTACTAAGAAGAGTGAAAATCCAAGTGTATTTGGGTCAGTTTTCATGATCCCACCTGTTCCTGCATCACAGATCCTTTGCCAACCGCTGCAGACCCACTTCCTCTTCCAACACAAAGAGAGTGGACCTTGCTCCTCATTTCTACTGATCAGTAGCTACAGGTCACCCAGGGGCCATCAGGCCTATCCCAACTTTACTGGCTATTTTTCCTAAAAGCAAACCACTGCTCTAGGCTGTTTCATCTCTTTACTCTCTTATAAACATACCATGCCCAATTCTGATTTTTCTTCCTTTTCTCATTTTATTCCTTTTTATTAAAAATCTTGTTCTACTTCCTTCTGCCTATCCCTTCTTTACAATCCATGCAAAACTTATTCCGTTGTTACGGAATTCCAGCCTTTATTGGGCCTCTCTTCTGAAATGCAGATGAGTTATAGCCTGACACTCAATTTTATTACTCTGTAGTTCCTCTGTGAATAATTAAATTGTTAGGACTTTAAGGACAGAGATTCTGTGTTAAAACTTCCTCACGTCTTCTGCCATGCTTAGCATAGCACAAGTTGTGCAGGAATCTTACTGCTGTTCATTAGATGTTTCTGGTTCTTCTTTAAGGAATGTGGTAGGATTTGTTTCTGGGCTATCTTGATGATGAATGAGTCCATGTGCTTTGATTTGGTCAATTAAATGTGAGTATAAATGGTGCATGCTCCCTTCCTAGTACTACCTTTAAAAGTCATTGTGTTTGTGTGTTACTTGTCCTACTCCAGTTTTCCTGTCTTGGTAACTGTGGAACCACTTCAGCCTGGATCCCTGATGATGGTCTTTTGAAGACTCTCAATGGATGACATTCAAAAGATGCACTGTCAGGTGCTGTTGATGCTGGTAGACCAATTGCCAGTTCATAGTAAATGGATCATGAGCAGCAGATATTGGTCCAGTTGAGGGCAAAAGCAAGAGTGACAGCAGAGAAGGCTCATATGGAATAGACGTGCAATTTCTCCATTCCTGGCATAACCAGAATCTTTACTAACACTGCCAGAATACCACTGCAACAAAAGCCTTATACAACAATTAGTTCAAAACATATGAACTTGCCATTTTTGTGGGACAAATATCATCAAATATTGACAATTTCATGTGGTTCAGCTAAATAAAAATAGGGCCAGGAGGAGAAGTGGCATTCTTGCATGAACTGTTGAATATATATTCTCTGATAGTAATTAAACCTGAATTTTCCTGAATAGTGAAGTGATGAGCTACTAGAATGAACCTGTTACCAGATTAGAGCAGGGTTAGATTAAATAGTTTATCATTTTTTAAGCCAGAACTGAATAATCAAAAGCAAAGATAAAATTTGAACTAACATAAATAATAAATTTCTTTGGTATAATTACATTTCTCCATTAAAAAACTGTTTTGAGCTCATTTTAAAAAATTAATTACATTAATAGTTTTATATCAATTTTTAAAATTTAATTCATCATTTAAAACATTCCCACCTAGATGTCTTCACTGGAAAATTTCACCAAAGAAAGCAAGCCAATTCTACACAAACTATTCCAGACCTATGAAGAGGAAGGAATTCTTTCCAAACTCATTCTACATGGTCAGCATTACTCTGAAACCAAAATCATATAAAGACTTTCCAAGAAAAGAAAATTATAGACCAATATCTCTCAACGATATAAATGAAAAGACTCTTAGCATACATTTAGCAAATTGTTGCAGCCCAGCTCCTGGAGAGCACGGGTCGGGCAGATCACAGGACCAAAGAAGGCGCTCAGCACAGTGTCAGGCATAAGCTTTATTTATCGGAACTTAGGAACAGGAAAGATTCTCTCTGGTGGCAGCGCTCCAGAGAATGAAGCTCTGCAAAGTGGCAGGAAAATGAGGAGCAACATATCGCGTCTTGGAACAAAGACATTTCCTAACAGAGTTACCTAGCTGGGGTCTGGTGATGTTACTGTAAGAAAGAACTGAACAGCCTGAAGAAAATTACAGTCTTTGATACCATCTGTACATTGTTCTCCTGTGAGAGGATTGTTACATTTTAAATTGTGGCCTGGGACATGCAGGTGGCTACATATTGTGGGCTGAGTTTCCCTTAAGGATGGGGAGCCACTCGACCCCACAATCCACCCCTGTGCAGCAGGTTGTATTGCCCATAGGATGCACACTGCATTCACATTTCACAGCAACAGGAGAGCATACAACAGAATGCTAAGAGTTTGCACCCAAAGCTAGTAAACCTATAAAGATCTATTGCTAAGGCCAAGAGAGGGAGTTAAACAAGTTAGGGGATGAATAGCTAATTTATGCTTATGTACTCCTGCATGGGATTTAAAACTTGTGAGACATCATGAAAGTGATCAGGAATATATGCCCAACATTGAACAGTATTCAGTGAGCCATTCTTGTTCTAAATTTGTTGAGGGGTTGTATTCTGCTATGCCAGAAAAGTGTCCCACACTGTCCAGTTTGCAGGAGTTATGGTACAAGGCAGATTGTGATGGTCTAACAGCATACAAGCAACATTTCCATTAAGAGATAACAAAGTACTAGGTAGGGGAGTCCTATGAAGAGGCTTCTAATACCATACATTTTCCCCTTCTAAATCCTCTGAGGTTTCTCTAGTGACATCAAAAACTAGTTTAGGCAAAAAGAGAGTTCACATAGACATATATAGGGCCCCAGCTATTTGCTCTTCTGATTGGTTGCCTTGTTACCTTCACTTGTCAGCTTTCAGGAAACCAGTGGGGAGGCCTTTCTGTTTGGAGTTAGTTATGGTTTTTTTTGAGCTCATGACTTTCAAACTGGACCGCATGACTAGGGTCTTTGTGGGCTTTATTCCGACCACCTTCACAGTTTCCTATACTAACCTGCCTCGACCTTCTCCTTAGAGAGTTTACACCCTTCTTCTTAGCAGGGAGCAGAAGGGTGGTAGCCATTTGTCTGTGGCTGCTTCCCACTGGTTAGGGGCAGTAGTTTCTGCCTGATAGCGTATGAAATCCTCTGGTTATTCTATTGAGGTTGAGGAAAGGAGGGCTTGCCCTGTGAATGGATGAAATCCCCCATGACAAATACCTTGTTTTGGAAGGCGTTGATTCTGGAAGAAATAAACTTAGAAAATGAATTAAGATTACAAAGACTTTTAGCATGTTCAGTATCCTTCTGCATATGATCTAGAACAGAAGAGATATTATTATATTCATTAGGTATATAAGTACAGCACTTAGTACTAATTAATGTACAAGTTCCTTTTTAAACTACAGTTAATCGCTCTAAGCTCCAGGTTTGTAATACCATACATGTTGTATCTCCATGGGAGCAGGCCATAATGCCAATCATGTTCGTTTAAGTTCTACTCACATTACTCTGATAGTTACTGCTCCACTTGGTATGCAGCCAGCATGCTGCAGCACTGTCAGCCCTTGAAAGAAAGCTCCAGTGTTACACCAGCCTGGTGCACAGCACCCTGTGGCACTATGAAACAGAGCCAGTCTAGAGGCAATGTCCATTGTAAATGTGGCCATATCGAGCCTTCTCTGGCTGCTGCAGGAGTCTGAAATAGCAACATACTTTCCACTCAGTTCAGGAGCATGTTCAGAATGTGGTAGATACTTTATTTTAAGGGTCTAATGACTAACCTCGTTGGTAACTCAAATGGTGAGGCACCATGCATGGTACTAAAGGGACCTGGTTTGAATGCACAAGAGAGTTTGACAGTACTGAAGTTTATCTCTTTTAATTTTTATACAATTTCTGAATACCTCCAATGCAGATTTAATACATATAATGCTAGTTTATTTTATTAGTATACTATAAACCGAGGGAGATTACACCTAAGTCAAATAAAATTGGAATAATTATAGTTTATGCAAGTAATATTCTTCTTTTTCCTACCTCTACAGGAGGCTAAAACATTTTTTTTCTTTAATAAAATTTTTAAATTGTGAATAAGCTTAAAAATATACTGACTTCCAGGTTCTGGAATATATATTATAATTGTTTAATTTGTTTTAATCATAATTTGGAAAAGATTTTTCCATAGCTTTTAAGGACTTTACTTACTGAATTTTGTTAATTGTATTAATTTCCTTCATTTTAAGGCTGTTAAAATGTTTAAGTTGGGGAATAACAAGACAAATTATGATTCTTAATTCCCTGGCCTACATTTTTCTATTTCGTCATATTTAGCCCTTTTCCCATTTTTCCTCTTTTCCTTACCTGAGGAGGAGTCCACCGGTTCCCATGACTTAGGGTCCCACCCAGGGGTGGTCAGTATCCTTTGGGCCTGGACCTGAAGCAGCCTGAGGCCACTAGCCTGAGCATATCTACAAGCCAGGGTTTCTAACTGATCATCAACTCAGCACAGGCTATTAGTTAAAGAATTTTGTATTTCTGCCTGTGCCAGGCACATGTCCCTTTCTAACTTTAAATCTTTTTCTAAGCAGCACACAAAGGCCTTTGCCACTTGTTCTGCCTCAGTAGGTACCTGCAAGGTTCCTAAAAGGCACCATACCATAGCTGTGCTATCTGGCAGTCTTCCTTTTTCTTATTCAAGTGCATCTGCTTCGCTGCCTGCTGTAGCACAGCCAGTACACTTGCCAGAGTTGTTAGGGCATCCCCGTATTCTCTCGGCAGTCCCCACTCATCTGGGAGGGCAGCCATCCCTCCCCACATAGACATTATAGGCCAGCCTAGGATCTCCCCGTGGATTCTCCCTTCCCAGAGCTCATGCCTGCTACTGCTGGTGATCTTTCAGTCTCCTGACTGGCTGCTCACCAATTGTTGCCACCCAGCTCCTGAAGGCCACAGGTCAGGACAGATCCCAAGACTAAAGATGCACTCAGCACAGTGTCAGGCATAAGCTGTATTTATCGGGACTTATGGACAGGAGAGAGTCTCTCTGGTGGTAGTGCTCCAGAGAATGAAGATAGTGCTCTGCAAAGAGATGGGAAAATGAGGGGCAGTATATAGGGTCTCAGAACAAGGATATTTCATAGCAGAATTACATAAATGGGGTCTGGTGATGTTATTGTAAGAAGGAACCGTACAACTTGGAGAAAATTACAGTCTATGATACCATTGTACATTGTTCTCCTGTAAGAGGATTGTTACTTTTTAACTTGTGTCCTGCGGCATGCAGGTAGCTGTGCACTGCAGGCTGAGTTTCCTTTAGGGAGGGGAAACCACTGAACCCCCCACAAATCAAATTCAAAAATATATAAAGAATATAATGCATCATGATCAAGCTGATTTATCCCAGGGATGCAAGATTCTTAAAATACTAGAAAATCAATGTAATTTGCCACATCAAAACACTAAAAGGAAAAACCTCAATAGATGAAAAGCTTTTGAAAAATCCAATACCCATTCCTGAAAAAGTGTCTTAGAAAAGTAGGAATAGAAGAACATCCTCAACATGATAACAGCAATCTACAAAAATCTATAGCTAGCAACATACTGATTAGGGAAGATGCAATGTTTTCCTTCTAATATTAAAAAAAAAAATTAAAAGGCAAGGATGTTTGTTCTTACCACTTCTATTCAACAACTTCTATTCTGTTAGAAATCCTGAACAGTGTAATAAGTCAAGGAAAAAATTAAATTCTTATATATTAGAAAAGATGTAAGTCTGTCTGTGTTTGCAGACAACATGATGGTTCACATAGAGAATCGTATTTTTTTACAAAAAAAAACACTACTAAAATTAGGATTTTGCTTTAACAAGTTTGCAGAATAAAAGATCAATATACAGAAATCAGTTGCATTTCTGTATACTATCAATGAACAGTCAAAAATTTAAATTAAAAATCAATCCTTTAAAAAAAATCCCTTAGACTTCCAATTTGGACAAGGTAGCACAGAAACTTTTTACCCTACTTCACTCTGCTAGGTACAATTATAAACATTGGAAATTGTTTTAAAGACAATCAAAGGAGAGCTCTGAAACTTGGTAAGGAGAAGGCAAGCTGGCTTGGGACCCCAGGACAGAAGGAAAAACAAAGGTAGGGTTTCTTGTCTGCTCCACCTAATTAAGAGAGTCAGGCATTTCTCAACGCCTGGGTGAGGACAAGAAGATATCTCTGTTAGGTTCATTTCTCTCCCAGCTCATACTGAAGTCCCATTTACAGCATTAGGTGAGCCTGGTACCACTGGTAAAGGGTAAAGTCACCAAAAATAACTGGCACTCTCCTTCCCCAAAGGCCTGAGACTTACCTTTTCCATCAAGACAAACCAAGGTGGGCAGAAGGAACTGGCTACAGCAAGTGTCCCAATCCAAGATGCCTTTTTGTCTCTGCAGGCCCAAGACAGCCCATCCCACCCAGAGACACTAGAGTAGCCGGAGGGTAGATCCCACTGCACATCTTCCCCACTGAGAGGCACCTGGCCCCCACCTGGGATACCCCTCGATGCCCCTTCAGCAGCATCAGCAGGGACCATTAAGAGCCCCAGCAGTACCAGGTAGACAAGGCAAATCAAAATAACAAGAAAAAGGCTTTGAAAATCAAACCCCATTGGAACCACACCCATGAAAGGTAGGCCAAGATCAAGTACTAAATCTAAACAGGCTGACTGCTTGCTAAAATACAAAAGGTTTAAGTAGGAATTTCCTAACCCTGTGGCAAAAGGCCCCTCATACCAAGAACCAAGAAAAATTACAACTTGAATGACAAAAGAAGAAATGATGCCAACACTGAGGAGAATCAAGTGTTGGAATTATCTGACAAGGGCTTTAAAGTAGACACCATCAAGTGCTTTCAAACTCTCTTGAAACAAATGAAATATGAACATGAAGAAACCAAAATTTAAAACATAATGTCATTTACAGTTATTCCAAAGAAAATTAAATACTTAAGTTTACCCATAACAGACATAAAGAGGCTCTATATACTGAAAATTACAAAATGCTACTGAAAGAAATTGAAGACCTTGTGTTAGACTGAATAACGTCTCACAAAGATGTGTTCAAATCCTAATGCTGGTCCCGAAGGTGTGACCTCCTTTGGAAATAGGACCTTCAAAGATATTATTAACATGAGGCCCAACTGAAGCAGGGTGCACCTTAATCTAGTATTTTAGTTTTGTTGTTGCTAAAACAAATACCATACAAAGAACTGATTTAACAACAGGAACTTACTGGCTCATGGTTTTGAGGCTGGGAGAAATCCAAATGGAGGCATCAGCACGGTGCTGCCTTCTCCCTGAAGACTGTGGCATTCGCGGGCCAGCTGCCAGTGGGCCACGGGGCTCCTTGGTTTTTCTGCCACCTGGAGATGTCTTCTCCTTTCTCATCTGGTTTCCATTCAGTTTAGACTTCTTTCTTCTGGCGACTTTCTCTCTCTGACCTTCTCTATACCGCCTCTGGTAATAGGATTAAGACCAATCCTGATTCAGTTGGTGACATCTTGACTAAACTCATCTACAAAAGGTCCTATTTTGGGGGATGGGTGTGTATATGGGGACCTAATATTTTTTGAATGAGGAAGAAAGAAAGAGAGAGAGAGAGAAAGAAAGAAAGTCCTATTTTAAATTGGTTCACACTGATGGGACTGGATTAAGATTTAAAAATGAATTTTCTGAGGTATGTAACTCCAGAGCATAATATCCAGTAGGTCCTTATGAACACAGAATTTGGACATGGAAGTACAAGCCACAGGAGGAGACAGAGAGAAGCAGATCACCATATGATGGAAGGAGAGATTGATTCCCAAGAAGTAGTACCAGAATGCCACGGGCTTCAGAGAGGGCATGGACAGCCTTCCAATGCCTCAGTTTTGGCATTTAGTCTCCAGACTGTGAGCCAATAAATTCTTGTTGTTTAATCCAACCAGTTTGTGTTATTTGATGAACCATCCCTAGCCAACAAAGACAAACTTTGACTAAATGGAGAGGCACACTGTGTGCATGGAGTGGAAGACTCCTGACAGTAAAGATGTCAGTTCTCCCCTATTTCATATACAGGTTTAACACAATTTCTATCAAAATCCCAGCAAGGTTTTATTTGGACATAGAATTATTCTAAAATTTAAATGCAAAGTCATGGGCCCTAGAATAGATAAAACAATCTTGACAAAAAAGAATGAAAAGAAGAATTACTTTTTCTAATACTAAGGATTATTTTATAGCTACCATAATCAAGGTAGTTTGGTTTTGGTGGATTGACAGGCACATAGATCAGTAGAACAAAATAGAGAACCCAGAAAGAGACTCACACAAATTTACTCAACATATTTTGACAAAGGTGATAAATCAATTCAATGGAGGAAAGATAGTCTTTTCAAAAACAAAAAGACAAAAAACACACAAAAAACTTTAACCTAAGATCACATCTATTCAATAACTAATTCCAAATAGATCACAGACTAAAATGTATAGAACTATAAAATGTTTAGAAAAAAACAGGGAGGAGCCTTTGTAATGTACGGTTGGGAAAAGAATTCTTAATTTGACACCAAAAGCATAATCCAAAATGGAAAAATGGATAAATTGGACTTCATCTAAATTTTAAAACCTTTTGTTCTGTGAAATCTCATGTGAAGAAGATGAAAAGAGAAGCTACAAACTGGCAGCAGATCACATATCTAAGAAAGGTCAAGTATTTAAAATACATAAAGAATACTCAAAACTCAGCAGAATGGTGATGGATACACAAACCCAAACAAGTGATAAAATGAACATAGAAATTAATAGACACATGTGTGCATACACATATACGCACAAATGAATAAGTTAAACAGGGGTAACTAAATAAAATCAGTGAATTGTATTCATGGCAATATCCTAGATGTGATACTATACTGTAATTATGTAAAATATTACCATTCAGGGATACCAGACCAAGTGTACAAGGGATCTCTCTGTATGACTTCTTACAACTGCATGTGACTACAATTATCTCAAAAATTTCATTTATTAATAAGTAAGCAAATAAAAAAATCAATACCTTACAAGAGCATGAAAAAATATAGGGATAAAACTGATGAAAATATCTAAGACTTATAGATAGATAACTATAAAACAGTGCTTTGAGAAATTAAAGAAGATCTGAATAAATGGAGATGTATCATATTCATGGATTGGAAGATTCAATATTGATATCAGTTATCCAAAAGTTGACCTATAGATTTATTGAATCCCATTTAAAATCTCAGAAGTCTTTTTAGAAATTTACAAGCTAATTATATAATTAAATTGGAGGGGGAGTAGATGTGGCTTGAGCTGTTGGGTGCCTGCTTCCCACATGGGAGACCCCACATTCAGTTCCTGGTGCCTCATGAAAAAACAACAACAACAAGTAGAACAAACAAGGGGACCAACTCAGGGAAGCCAATGTGGCTCCGTGGTTGAGCACCAGCTTCCCACAGACAAGGCACCAGGTTTAATCCCCAGCCCCCAGTACTTAAAAAAAAAAAAATTAAATTGGAAAAGGAAAGGACTTAATAGTCAAAACAACTTTGAAAAAGAAGAGCAAAGAAGGAGAACTTAAACTACCTGAACTCAAGACACATCATAATGCTACTATAATATAGACTGATTTGGGCATGAAGATAGATGAATGATTCAATAGACTAGAACAGAGTCAAGAAGTTGACCCATATACATATGGCAGTTGATTTTCAGCAAGAGTGCAAAGGCAGTATAGAAAGGATAGTGTGATCAGAAAAAAATGGTATGAAACAATTGGATAACCAAATTCAAATAAATAAATCAATAATAACTTAGATTCATACCTCATACCCTATATAAAATGTAATTCAAAATGGATAATAGACACAAAAATAAAACTTAAAATTAAGAAACTTTTAGGAGCAAACTTAAATAAAACTTTGTAACCTTAGATTAGTTAAAGATTTCTTAATATAACATCAAAAGCACTAGGCATAAAATAAAATTGAGGGACGCTGATGTGGCTCAATAGATAGAGCATCCGCCTACCATATGGAGGGTCCAGGGTTCGATCCCCAGGGCCTCCTGACCCATGTGGTAAGCTGGCCCATGCACAGTGCTGCCACACACAAAGAGTGCCTTGTCACACGGGGTGCCCCCATGTAGGGGTACCCCACACCCAAAGAGTGTGTCCTGCAATGAAAGCTGCCCTGCGTGGAAAAAGCACAGCCTGTCCAGGAGTGGTGCCACACACACAGAGAACTGACACAGCAAGATGATGCAACAAAAAAAGAGGCACAGTTTCCCAGTGCCACCGATAATGCAAGTGGAAGCGGAAAGAGAACACACAGCAATTGGACACAGAGAGCAGACAATGTTGGGGTGGGGGGAGGGGAGAGAAAGAAATAAAATAAATCTTTAAAAAAATAAAAATGAAAAATAAAATTGAAAAATTGACTTCATCAACATTAAGAACTGCTGTTGAAAAGACAATGGTAAGATATGCCACAAATTAGATATTTTCAAATGACATTTCTGAAAAGAGTTATAAATCAAATATAAAAAGAACTCTCTCAAACCTCAATAATAAGAAAACAAGTGGCCCAATTAAAAATGGGCAAATGATTTGAACAATCAGTGGGGCTACTAGTTTTTGCCCAGAGCAGCAGAGCCTGTCCCAAAAGAAGTCAGTTCAAACTTTAGTAGCATAAAAAATAAAATCTACACTTCTGTTGTAATTTTTCTGTAAGTGTGTATTAGTCAGCCAGAGGTGTGCTGATGCAAAATACCAGAAATTGGTTGCTTTTTATAAAGGGTATTTATTTGGGGTAGGAGCTTACGGTTACCAGGCCATAAAGCATAAGTTACTGCCCTCACCAAAGTCTATTTCTGTGTGTTGGAGCAAGATGGCCGCCACGGCTGTGAGGGTTCAGGCTTCCTGCTTCCTCCCTTCCTCAGGCTTCTTTTTCCTGGGCTCAGGTTCCTCCCTTCCTGGGACTTCCTTCTCTTTCCTCTGTGTACTTACTTCCTGGGACTCCAGCTTAAGGCTTCAGCATCAAACTCCAACATCAAAACCCCCAACTCTGTCCTTTGCCATGCCTTTTATCTGTGAGTTTCCACCCACCATAGGGTGGGGACGCTACGCCCTCCTGGCACAAGAAGGTTACGTAATTACTTAATCAAGTAAACCTAAGGATCCAGTATAATCCAATATGCCCAGAGGAAAAGATCAGTTTACAAACATCATCCAATATTTCTTTTTGGAATTCATCAGTAATATCAAACTGCTACAAAATGTAAATCTAAAACTTCTCTAAAAATAAAATGTATTAATCTTTTGTGCTCTGCAGATGCAAAAAAAATAAATAAAAATAAAACCACAATTGCCACTTCCAGCATGTTTCAGGTAACTTGAATATATTGACCCACTGGTGAAATAATGGATTATATTTCAGGAACAGAGAAGGGAGAAAAGGACAAAAGTACTGAGTAAATTTGAAATTCATATATTTCTAGAATGGTGAATACACAGGAGAACATGTTAATTCCAAATGTCAACCTCATTTTCACTGAACTTCTAAAAATGTTTAATAATGCTTTAATTTTTCACCTTCATACAAGACTCAAGGTCCACTTTTAATAAATGTCTTGAAAGAGTCTAAATGCAAACTCAGATCTCATGTTCCAATGTTTAAAAAAGCGCAATGCGAGCAACCCAGGTATCGGTCTCATTTTTGTACCCTTGCTGCAAATTTGGCACTGTGGAGAAACCTCCATAAATCATCTCTTGGCCATATACAATTAATTTTATGTTCTGTACTTGTCCTCCTGTATGTTTTTACGCTGTTTCTTTTTATAGTTGATTTTTGAGGTCACTCTTGGTTTGAGGTGAAATGCCTAAGCTTAATATTAAAATATCACAGGGTGATAGTATAGTAACAAGTTTTAATAACCAAATTCAGGGTCACCTTTTTCCATAAGTTTTGAAATTAACTGTCAGAAAGTGTCAAAAGAAAAATAACTTGTGACTCCATAACCCTTTTGAATATAAAAAGATGTTAAGTGGGTTTATTGCATAATTTCTTCGAGGGGTAAAACATTTTTACTGCCACTGCATCTGTTCACCGTGATCCTTTATCTTATTTATTATTACCTTGGAAGTAGTTTTTTACTTCATCAGAGTTTCTTACCACTTAGCTAATTTGCAATAAAACAGGGGAAAAAAACACCTTTTTTAATAATTTTCAGAATAGCTATTCTTCCAGACGGAAGTCTCCGGATCCTAAACACTTCTAAATCCGATGAGGGGAAGTATGTCTGCCACGGGGAAAATGTCTTTGGCTCTGCTGAAATTATAGCCTCAGTATTGGTAAAAGGTAAGAAAAGGTGGCTATTTTAATGTTTTATAAGAATAATTTCCTGGCCATATCTGAAAGAGAATAAATATATTATGCATGTATATGTGTTTGCACACGTGTGTGTATGCTTGTCTTTATAATATACTTTACAAACATAAAACTAATGCATTGAAATAGCCCCTTTCCATCATTTAGGGGACCATATAGGATGGAACACCTTGTTGGTAAAAATATGAAGATTTTGCTCTCAACATATAAATAAGTGCATAAATAAAACTTCCTGCATTTTTAGTCAGTGTCTTGAAATTTTAAAATATGCCAACATATGAAAATATTTTTCATCTACCGAAATTACTTTCAGCATCAATCTAACGTTCCCTTGTTACCACTTCAACAATTAAAATTTTCCATTTGCGCATGTATTTTAGAGCAGATCATTTTGTGGCCATTAAAATATGGAAATGTTAGTTTTTCTTCTTTATAAATAAAAATTTAATTAAAATAGCCAGCATTCTGATATTTTAGAAAAGAGGTAAACATCAAGAGAAAGAAGAAAGGAAAGATGTTTTTGTTTATATCATACATGGGTGGTATCCAACATAGCCTTCTATTCCTTTTGTGTCCTAATCAGTGTTTTTCATAATAAGGCAGTACTGGCTACAAAGAAGTCTTTTTAAACAACAAAAATGTTTTCTGTTAATCATAAATAAGAATATTTAGTTACCCAGAACACTCTAATTCCCACAAAGTTAAACTACGGTGTACAGTGACATCCTCCATTCTCTGATGAAGCCACAACTAGACCGCCACAAAGAATGCTTCACTTCTGGAATGTCAGTATTTACAGTGGCCTCCTGTTCTGTGGCTCATTTTGCTTTTAGAGACTGATTAGAAGAACTTTGGATATTAAAGGATTTAATGAGGGCTCAAGCGTGGTGCTTGTTCATATTGCCCCATTGTGAAAAATAGAGATAGAATAGGAGAACACAGCTATTTTTAAAAAAACCATCGTGTTAATCTTCTCAGAGATTCTACAACTAGGAATCTAATTAGGAAAAATCCAAACCATATCTATCTACATCACCCTACTGCTTTATTCACATACGTCATATTGTAGTCATTTAATCACTAGCTTAAATAGTCCTTAGACATATAGCCTGTATTAGCCTTTACTGATTCAAAGTTATGCTAAAGCCCAGTAAATATGTCTGTTTAAAAAAAGAAACCCTAAATCATGAAGTATAAAAACATATCTTTTTCCTCAAAACTATTTCCATTCAGTGGTTTTGCACTTGTGTATGTCAAATAAGCCCAAACACAACACATCAACGGCGACATCCTATCATCAGCCCGAAGGTGCCTCTGTAACTGCTCTTCTACAAATAAGAGGATTTTGTAGAGTGTAAAGCAATACAAGGTGGTGGAAGAGTAGTTTTCTGTTTTTCTGTCTGTTAAGATAGTAATTTGAGGAAAGATGCCTTCTATTATCTTCTAGTCTCCTACATTCCTTAAGGAGTTGAACTCTTTCTGAGTCTTACTCCTCAATAATGGGGCATTTTCTATAGTAAAACTCCTTTTATAAATATTATACGTGATGATCCCTGATGGTGAATAGGAGGTTATAGCTCCCTTTTTAAATTTTTCTCCTTCCAGAATGCCAAATATTGCTTCTAGTTATGTAGCTCTTTGTCTTTTTTCTATGCATTAATTTATTAATAGGAACAGGGATTCTTAAATCATTAGTCCCCTACAAAGTATACTAAAATGCCCTAGATCCAAAAATCTAATAATTTATGTAATAATAACTTACTTAAATACATTAAAAATCTAGTATGTGTGTTTGGAGCAATTATATGGATTTGTGTTTGTTTTTTTTGTTTGTTTGTGTTTTTGTGGATTTGTGTTTTTCTCTATCATTTAAAATAATGTAGAATGAAGGAAAATAACGTGTTAATCATGTTAATGTATTTTTATTTCTGTAGAACCTACAAGGATAGAACTTACTCCTAAAAAGACAGAGTTAACAGTAGGAGAAAGCATTGTCCTTAATTGCAAAGCAATTCATGATGCTAGTTTGGATGTCACTTTCTATTGGACACTGAAAGGACAGCCTATCGATTTCGAGAAAGAAGGTGGACATTTTGAAAGCATCAGGGCCGTAAGTGAATACACTTTTATATTTTGTGTACTGATAATATTAGAAATTTTGACTCAAATGTAAAAACTTTATCTAAATGTTAAGGGGAAAAAAATAGGGAATATCAGTTTGCTATAAAGCATTTACTTCCTTCCATTATTTTGGGCATGTCAAACAAAGTAAAAATTATTTTAAAGCTTCAGTAAGAAAGTGGGAAAACTTTATTATGCAAACCCTGTTTTCTTGCCACTTTTATTTACCTTATTAATATTAGCAATATTTATATATCTGCTTCTCAAAAGTTCTGTTGCTTCATAAAGTGGCTATTGCATTATTTAGATCCTGAAAGGTAATTAGGGTAAAATTAATGAATGATATAAGCCTGTCTGTCCTACTCCTCATGAAATAGTAATTTTTGGAGACTCTTTCATTTCTTCTATAGAAGCTACACAGAGAAATCCACTGTCCTAAGTCTAAAAAGGAATTAAAACAGTTTCCCCAACTCTCTCCCTACCTCTAGGGACTTGCTTAGAGATAGAAGAGTGAGAAGATGGCCGAGGGCGAGGGGGAAAGGCAGATGTAACTAGGCAAGGAAAGAACGAGATTTGTCCCGCAGCACCCCTTCCCTGCAACGAGGAGATGGGTGGATCCAAATACAGTCTTTGCCTGTAAATCCAATTTAAAATTCGGCTCCATGCCTTTTAGTATCAGTTCATTTCTTCTCTAAACCTTTTAGGAATCTCGGTACACTAAAACTGTAGTGAGTACAAACATATAATAAAACTAATTTGGGGTTGCATTTCATTTTAAAGGTACTGAGATACAGCGAAAAAAATCCTGGAGCCAAATTCAGAAATTCTCCAGATCAATTTCAGCTAGATCCCCAGTCGTTACACAGCTTAGGGCCAGTCACTCAATTTGCATAGGGAAGTAAAGCAAAAGAGTTGAAAGAGATAATCCCTAAAAGGCCTTCCTGTACTAGAATTTGGTAAATTTACGTAGTAAAAGAGTAAAGAGGAGCTCTCTGTTACATTTGCCAGTCGCACTAAAAGGAACACTACCTGTCAAATTACTCCTTTTATCCACGTTTATATCACAACTAATCAGAGAAACTATACGGATAAAAAAAGTTACTGTGTTGTTCAACTATCTCATTAAATTAAAGATTAATGTTTAATTAGTAATGGTTAAGTTACGTGCAAATTATTTAGCTCCTGTTAAATTCAACTTGTTTCCCCCTAATTTCTAGTTTTCCTTCTTCCTTTATCTTGAGTAGATAATTCCCCCAAAATTGTGAACAAATTTTAAGCCACATATGTTATAAAACAGAACCAGGGAAATATGACAACTTCCTACTCCAACAAAAATATGTTGTCTTAGGATTGTCTGTAAATATTCATTTTGAATGATCAGATATGTAAGATAAAAATATATCTTAAATGAATAATCTTTCTTCATGTAAGCATATCCCCTCTTTATTTTCATGTCAATAAGGAGATTAATGGGCCTAAAATTATCTGAGTTCTTGTTTTTGTCTCTTAGCTATTAGCACTTTTAGTTGATATCTTTCATTTGTGTCAATGAATACCTTTAATCCTTTTCCTAAGATTGGCAGACAGTAATACCTGCTCTCTCTCTGTGCACATATGCAAGTCTTGCCCTTGGGAAGTATCAAATTGACCCCTTATTCCATGCAAACCTATATAGTTCCAAGCCATGCCAAAACTATGTTCTCCTATTGTAGACACTGACGATAAACTATAGGATGGAAGAATAGAGCCAATTAAATAAAGTGAGAATGTAGGACCTACCAATTTTTGTAAATTTGGAGTAAATTACAGAAATACAAATACGCTTGAAAGTATTGGAAGCTTCAGACCTGCGAAGTGTGGAAGAAGTGGCCCATGGCCTCTCCCAATCACCGCAGGATCTGATGAGCTGTCTTCAAGGACGAATGGGTGCTAGAAAGGACGACACGCACCGTTTCAGAACCATGGAAGCAGAGGGGAAAAGGAACAGTATTCTGTCTCCACGCCTGCCCTTCTCCGTATGGGGATGGCAAGTCTAGGCAGTAGCAGGTTCTGTGGGAGGAAAGGAAGAGCGGGGAGGTAGGGAGCTCCCTCTGGGCTCGTGGATCCCCTCCGCGTGGGAGGCCACTGGAGGCTCCTGGGAGCAGAGGGGGCTGCCTGGCCGCCAGGAGAGGGCCAAGAGGGGGCACTTCGAGGCCTGCTCTGAGTTTCACAGAAGAGCCATTGGGGGGCCGTAAGGCATCATTTAGGGGGGCTGAAAGCCAAACGGGATGCAGGGGCTTCAGCAGGAACAGAGGGTGCCTACGATGGGTGCTGTCTATGTTAAGTGCCCTGAGAGACGAAGCCTGCCAGGGGGTCATCAAATGGGGTGAATCACGGAGAAAGCAGAGGCTCCTTCAGCACTTTAGCACTGCCTAGGGCCAAACCAACCAATCGATTTTCTTCCAAAAAATAGCAATGGAGTTGATATTTAGCAACTTGTAGAAGCCAAAATACGGCTTCATGAAGTCCTTTACTTTCAACTAGTTTTACTGGTATCCTTTATACACACCCATGGATTTATAGATAAAACTCTAGGCAAAATTTTTTATGTAACCCAGAAATAAAAGGAAGACATGCAAGGTGCATTGTTATCTTTTAAATAAAATCTTACTTTTGGACTGCATTTCAAGATAGTAAATAGGTAAAAATATTATCACACCAGTTCAAAAAATAATTGACATTGGTAGGAAATGTAAATGAAATGCCCATCATGAGAATGCTCCTGTTTCCCTCGCCCACTTTCTTTAGGCCATGTTTATACACCCCGCGATCTGACTGTTTGGGCGCGAATCCGTTACTGAAGCCACCGTTAGGAAGGGCCAAGCAATCAATTGAGTCCAAAACCATTCGATCCAATTCACCCAAATCACTTTTTGGTAAATGATAGAAGCTAACTGAATAGAGCTAATTAGCAAGGTTCATCTTAAGATTTTAATGGAATTCAATTCCACCAGCTAAGTGCTGTGGGGGATCCAAAGTGAAAGCCGGAGCCCCCTCCAGGGAGAGAGCAGGGCTGTGGGGCCGCGGCGACAGCGACATGCGCAGGCCGCGGGCACGTGGCCGGAGGGCCGAGCTGGGGTCCCTATTTGCCCCTGATCTGCATGCCGAGGCTCTTCCGGGGGCTGGGAGGAAGAGCTGCATTTCAGCCCAAGAGAGCCAGGTCGGATGAAGACAGGCTGCGTGTTTCAAGGCAAGGAAGGAGCCGGCGGCCTGGGCAGCGCAGTGCAGGCACACGGTAGAAAACAAGAGACGAGTCCATATTCATTGCCTAAGTTTAAAGGAAAGCAGCAGGGGTCTCCCTGCAAAAGGTACCCATTTCCAAGCTACGGAATTTGGGTTGTAGGTTGAATGTAGCAGGGAGCTCGTGATTCAGATTGCTGTGTCAGGAAGATGATACTGATAGCTGCATGGAGCGAAGATTGCATCGTTTGTGGATTTTACTCTCCTTCTAGATGGCTTAGAAGTTACAGGGAAGAGTCGATTTTCATAAGCTTTAGCCTTAAATAACCATGCAGTTATCAAATAAAAGCATTTACGGTTGTGGTTTTTTAAAATTATTTTTTGAATTTTTTTTGCTACATAGATCACAAAAAATGTTACATTAAAAAATATAAGAGGTTCCCATTTACCCCACCCCTCCACTCCTCCCACGTCAACAACCTCTTCCATCAGTGTGGCCCATTCATTGCATTTGGTGAATGCATTTTGGAGCACTGCTGCACCGCATGGATTAGAGTTTACGTTGTAGTTTACACTCTCTCCCAGTCCATTCTGTACAGTTGTGTTTTGACACAACCGTTTCTGGCGACGGGAGGTCTACGGGACCTCTCCTGCTCTCAGGGTGCCTGAGCAGCACCTGCGCATCTCCAGACCACTCGGAAGCCCTGGTGCCAGTGGAGGAATGGTGAGACGGTGTCTTCCAGAGACGTGAAAGCTCTAGTTGTTCATTTGAGATACAAGCAAGTTTTAATCTTTATAAGGTATGAAGAACAGTTTCACAGAATACCGTGGCATCCTGCAATTTTCTTTGTATTTTGGCAGTGAAAAAAATCCCAACCATTTGTCAGCAGACTGGTCTGCTAAAGAAAATTGCCCTTTCCCTGGCAACTCTTCAGACTTGCTAAATTGCAATTGAATGGGCAACCAAACCAAAGTGCAGTACAACTACACTATTTCCAAGTCCTTTACATTAACCCTGTTCCCTGGTTGTGGCAATACTCTCAAAAAGACAGGGTAGGGATATGTGTCCCCTTTTTAATGAGTAAACTGAAAAATAAGACTTTTCAAGGCTATGTAAATACTAAATTAGGGAAATATTAAATACAGAGTGATTTTTTAAACTACATTATGTTGATTCTCCAGTTTTAAGTCTTACTCTCCATAATCATTGAGCAGCTATGTGTTCAACCCTTCTCTCTACAAACTGTGGGAAAGAAAAATAAACGGAAGATTCATGACGCAGACAATTAAGGCATTCAAGAGAAATGTGATTATCAAAAAGCAATTACTAAGTTTATTATGGCAGCCAAATATTTTTGGCATCCAGAAGAGATGAATTGACCTTTTGTCTTGTGGAGAAAAAGAAGACAAGTGAATTGAGTGCCTACTATGTGCCAAGCTCTCTGCTAAAAACTTTACATGCCGCAGCTCAGCAAATTCTCATAATAATCATAGGAGGTAAAAGTATTTTGGGAGAAGGTAGAACCTGATCTAGGCCTCAGAGGATGGGTAAAATTAATACAGGCAAAGGAAAAAGAGAACGGCAGTCCAAGCAGGGAAAATATATTGTATCTCAGAGTCGTGAAGGTTCTTGGAGAGGATCAAGTTTGTCCAAGCTCTGTGCATGCAGTAGTATCATTCAGCGTCACCGGTGTCTGCTTTTCAAGTGATGAAAAGCTCATCCTCCGAAGTAACCCATTCCATGACCAATCAGCTCTGAATGTCTGCAAGTTGGAAAGCAGGAGTGATTACAACAACCTGTATTCCGAGTATAGGAATCATATAGCCACATGCCTGATGCATGCCCATGGCTTGTGTTGGGCTTTGGATTAGGTAGATAAAAAGTGGCCAGAATATGAATCCATTCATGCATTAGGGATTTCCATTAGCCAAAAGCCATAGTAGCTGCGTTAAATTTCCTATTACAGTTAATTGTGTTCCTACTTTATCTCCTTCGGATTTAACTTATTATTTCCTAAGGAGTAGAAGTCTTAGAAGGGAAGACTGTAAATTCTCAAATGACAGCATTCTTTTCTTGATAGTCATGGCATGAAAATCAATGAAATTTTCAGAAACAACACAAGGGTTACTATGGTGCAAAACTGTCAGCATTTCCCTGCTGCACCCTGTCGTCCTCACATTGGCAGTTGTGAGTCTTGCACGGTGATAACTACCCAGGAGCATCCAAAGGGGCCGGGGAGGAGGAGCTCGACCAAAGGCGCCTGTTCTCTCGGGCTTACGCTGCAATTCATAATATTTATACTTTCCAGTAATGTAGCCCACTGGACTCTGAGCTTTCCCTTTCTTATTTCCTGGCACAAAAGATCATCCTTCCCATCTGTCTATCTCCTGCCCCCTGGCTCTTGCCTAGCTCTGAATCCCGGCACCTGGTACTCCACCACCTTCCTCTTCTCTGCTGTGATCTCGTCTCCCACCCCTGCTTGGTAACAGTGCCTTCCCAGGCTCTCACCTCACCTGACAAATGAAGTCACTGTGTCATTTTAGTTAGGAAGAAACGGTAGAGGAGGCACCAGTTAAAGCTCAGGGGCCGGCAAAGGAGAGATGTTGCCTTCAAAGGCTTTCGAATTTCCAGGCCATGCCAGAAGAGTGTGCCGTATCGATGCTCCCGGACTCGACTTTTTAAAAATGTGCCTCCACCGCTGTCTTTTCAAAGTATTAATAACCCCATGGCAAATGAGAACCACTATCTTTTTCAGCACGTGTGTGTTTCGTATAGTCATACCAACTTGACTAAAACCTGACATTTAAATCTGTGATTCTATAGCATTTTATGTACCAATGAATAAGCTGTGGGGGCCCTAAAAGCAGGGACTAACGTGCCTTTTTATTCTGGATCATGCTGCATTAGGGATAGCTACAAAATTGCCACTGAATCAATGATTGTTGAATAAAAACCTAAAAAGTTGATGAAAGCATTTTCTCAGCTTAGCCGACTCCTACATTATTTTGGAGGTTTTAGCATAATGAACTAATGCATCAAATTTTGCTAAAACTTACCATTGCAACAGAATAATTTATTTCCTTGCTTTTCCACTTTTTGCACAAGGTTGGAATTTAACACAGTGTGGGAGTAAATGACAGCCGATAGCCTTTGGTGACATCTAAGGCCATCTTTATTGGGAGATCCTTTCCTAATTCCTGTGTGTACTTACAGGATCACAACTCGATACTGCCATCATTTTGATTATCCACCTCCATTTTACCTAATTTACAGATTGACCCACAAACCAAAAATTGAAATGTAGCTCTTCACTTTTTGAATTTTAACAAATTGGGTAAAATTAAGTAATACTGCCAAAGTTATCACATGTGAAGACATAGTCTTTCAATTCATTCATTTAAATATAGCCCACCAAAACAGACTTTCTGGAAACAGATTTATAGTAAGGATGAAGAACTTTTTAGTGAATTTAGAGGCTTCATTTTAGAAACTAAAGCTGTTCTATCTTTAGATATATTACATAGCATTATGCAGGATATGAAAACTTCTTAGTATTCCTGCAACACTTTTTTGTGCAGAACTACAGGTCTATAATTTCTCCTTGTTTGTGTTTTGTTTTTTGTTTGTAGTTTATTTTTGGATAGTTGATTAGTTTTTGTTTATTCTGAAAAAGAGAATAAAACTTCTTAATAGAAAAAGACAGTTTTAGTTGAGGGCCTTGCTGAGAAAAATGAGATCAAGAGCCTGTGTTCTATGATCTGCGAGGGCATGAAAGTACCTTCCCAGCACCTGGAGAGCCTGAGCAGAGCCAGCAGAGGTGTGTCAGTGATTGGACTGGGAAGAGGGGGGAATGAGAGGTCAAAAACAGCCCTTACCTCTTCACAGAACTTTCCTTCACAGAACTTTCCTTTCCTAATAATTATGCTTCTAGTTCACTAACTCTGGAAATTAAGAAATGCTATGTGTATCTAGGATACTGTATTTTTCTTTTTCGGTTGTTTTATTTATTTTTCTCCAAAACTCTTTCTCCACCCTATGTATATATGAACTTAGACTGGATTTTGATTTCTTCATACTATAGTCTCCTTGGGTTGATTTTTTTTTAAAGGAGGTACCAGGAATTGAACCTGGGACCTCATACACGGAAAGCAGGCGCTCAACCACTGAGCTAGACCCTCTCCCCAGGTGGATTGCTTTTAAAAGATGACTTTAATCTGGAAGGACGTGCCTGTGCCTTTGGAAATGAGACCATAGACAGCCTCAGTGGGTTGGTGTGCGCACTGCTAGCGTTCACCACGAAGCATAGCCTGTTTATTTCGGTGATGTTTAGTAAACCGGATTCCTGCGGACTCCAGGCCATTCCTTACTTAGGCCTACTGGTCCTCCAGGCCGTTAAAGTGTGCACAATATGCCTTATAAAATTCTAATATAAATTTTCGTGTAAAGTAATACCCCAAATATTTTGAGTCTTGGTTCAGAATTGCCAGTGCATTTATTCATTGTTGCTCTAAATATCTCTTATCTTGGAGTTGTACAGAGAAGAACAATTGATGGATCTTGCCCTTTAGAACTATTCAACCTTCCCAATCTGACAAAGGCTTGTTTTCCATAAGGCAGCAAAAAACTTTATAAATTATATGTTCTCAGAACAGTTTAAAGTGAATGACCAAGTGATCAAAACATGGGTAATATCAAGTCCCTTCTTTAAAATGTAAAATTGCCACTCTCCACGCGTATCAAATGTTCATGTCAAGTTACTAAAATGAGAACCTAAATTACTTCCAGAGCCTAATACTCATCTTTTCTGAATACTTAAATTCTTCACATAATCAATGCTCGCTTTTATTTGTTAAGAGGCTGATATGCCACTTGATAATTTCATAACGCATCTCTCTCGTTTTCCCGTGCTCCTTTCTCCTTTCACTATTCCTGTTGACTTGTGAATCTGTTGGAACGAGTTGAGCTAGAAAGAATAACCATGTCCATTTTTTTGGAGGATAGCGTAGGCCATTGGAGTAAATGCTCTGTGCCGTGCCCAGAACCCCCTTCAGTACTGGGGCGCTCCTTCCCCAGGCTGCTGACAGCATTGGCTGACAGTGTCACCAATGGGGAACTGTCCTCAGCCTAGGTCAGCTGCCTGGCCCAAGGCATGTCCCACCCCCAGCCTGTACCCAATGAGTAAAGGTGATGACCACCACAAGGTGGTGTAAGCGCCTGGCCCCTGGCCTCAAGGCAGGACAGCTCTGAGGGGCCTTGTGGGGTTCCCCATGGGAGGGGTGGCCCCTTCCCTGCCCAACGCTACTGTCTCCACTTCCCTCTAAGCATTGGTCCCAATTGCCCTCCTCAGTGAACTGCCCACAAGTCAGGTTTCTCTGACAACCTGATCTAAGATCTTAAGTAATAATAGCAAAACATTAAAGCTCCCAGCTGTTGAATACTTGTAGATACTTAGCGATGACTAGACTTTTCTAATGCTATTTCATTTACTCCCACAAGTGTTTTGTAGGGATTGGTATTCTTTTTGAGAGAAAAAGAAGGATTCAGAAAGATAAGCAACTTTCCCAAATCTGCACAATTATTCAAACCCAAGTCTGAACCCCAATATTTTTTCATACTTTTATCAAGTCTATGGCATATCTTGAACTATTAAGAGCAAAAAACATTTCCTACTTTTTCAGTAAGTTTAAGTTATATCTTGTGAATAATATAAATACTTGTATTCATCAGGGTTCTCCAGAAAAACACAACAAACAGGAGATATATATATATTATTTTTAATATATATATGTTAATATTAAGAGATTTATTATAGGAATCAGTTCATGCAACCGTGGAGATTGGCAAGTCTGAAATCTATGGGGCAGGCTGTAGGTTGGGAACTAAGTGGTGATGTTGAATTTTTCCAGGTGAAGTGGCTGAAGCAGAGATAGAAATTCTTCTTTGTGACTACTGAAATCACTAATTCTCCCTTTAAGGCCTTCAATTGATGGGATGAGACCTCTCTCATTGCTGAAGGCAGTCTCCTTTGCTGATTGTAGATGTAATCAGCCATAGGTGCAATCAACTGACCAATGATTTAAATCCCTGAAATACCCTCACAGTAACAATCAGGTCAGTAGTTGCTTGACCAAACAACTGAACACCATAACCTGGCCAAGTTGATACATGCAATTAAGCATCGCAATACCCTTCATTCATTTTAGAATTCATTAGTCAATTATTCTTGCTGCTGGTATGATTTTCATATATTCGTCCAAGATAATTCACTCCTATGAGGTTTATACTACGACTATATGCTTACATTTATACTATATGAATTCTTCTTTTGTGATACTTATTAACTTTACTGTCATAAGCAATCTCCTCTGTCTTTGCTAAAAATATGGTTCTATTATATATATAAAGGCAGTTCTTCAATTCAGAGCCTTAAAAGTTCAGTTCTCATTTTAGAATAAATTTGAAACCATTTCATTATCTGCTTAAGACAAAATACATCAACAGAAATGTATATCTTGAGGAGAATGATTAACTCTTCCTCGCTCTATCAACATGTATTATCTCATTTGATTCCCACAAGAATATTGTGAGTCAGTCCAGGGATAATGAGACAAAGACACTCAACCCCAGGGGCAAGAGGTCTCTCCAACGGAGCATGAGCCACACAACGCCACGTGGCATGGCCAGCGTCACCACTCAGGCTTCTTTGAACTTGAAACTTCATTGCCCTGAAAAATATTCCAAATCTCGTTTGATGTTTCAAACCACAGAAAGTAAAAAGTAAAATTAGCAATAATTCGTCACTGTGGTTTTCTGAAAAGTGAATGCCTAAAGAATTGCTGGGCATCTCACCTCTTTAAATGGACAGCTAAGTTTATTTTCACCTTACCTATTTCTTGATCACTAATAAGACAATGCTATGCTCCATAAGACCAACTCATCAAATAGTTAAAAATTCTCACACCAATGTTCCTGAGAATGAATTCAAAAACATCTTAAAATATCCTACAACACTTGCCTCATCAGATGTTCTGTGGGTGTGTTTTCCCATTAATTAAAGCTCACTCTTCTGTCTGCTGTAATTGTTTCATTTTATAGTGTGTGAACCCACTTTTATCAGCCTCCCTGTTTTAGTCTTTTGAAGGTTTTCACAAGATGGATGTGACATGCAATATGTTACATTGCTTTTACAGCTGAAAATGAGGCAAAGAATCAGAGCACAAAAGCTCAACCCTTCTAAAGAAAATATTTAAATGTGCTAGATACTTACAATCGTATCTATTCTCATTGAATATGTTATTGTTGATTTCACAGGAGTAATGTTGGCCACCAAAATCCAGGGTTCAAGTCAGATGGCTCGATAGTTTCTGAGTCTTCCCTTCCTCTCACCAGCATGTCCTCTAAATTACCAAATCCTCTTCTGTGTCTTAAATCTGTTGACATCTCCTCTCTCTTCCTGTGGTCAAAGGCTTACTTCCATGGTTTATTTCCATTGCTGTCACCTAACTACCATTTATGCTGAAATCACAATTATCGTGTTTCTAACAAGCCAATATTTTCATGGCACACCTCCCCATCTCGAATATATACATAAACATGCACACACACACTCCCCGTCCTGGATCTGACTCCAGGTTACATATCAAAGCTCGTCTTCCATTTTCCCCTTAGACTTTATTGGGCAGCAAAACATAATAGTTCTCTGAAAATAGCACATCCTCACATGCCGATCTACTGCCGAGAATACCCTTCCCCCACTTGTCCTTGTCATCTGGGCAACTCATATCTCCCTCAAGGTTTAGCTTGAATTCCTTCCCAGTGCTCCCATTATACCTATGCATCTCTCTACAGGAGCAAACATCAAACTACCATGTAAATATGTGCTTGATTCTTTCCCTTCTAGCCTTTACATTTCTGGAAGTTAGGAGCATGTGTATTTTCTGCACCTAACACAGTAACTGGTGCACATTAAAGACTAAGTAAATATCTGTAGAGTTAATAAAGGAATTCATAGAGGTAGGAGTATATGCACTAAAAGCTAGCCATTTAGAATAGCCCTCCAGGAAAACATGTTGACTATAATATATATAAATAAATTTTATTTTTGTTGACAAAGAAAAGTTTCTTCTGTTAAATTTAAGAAGATGTCAATGATCAACATTTTTATTCATTTTGTCTCACATGAAAATTTAAATATTTATAATATTATGCTAAAAACAGTTGTTTTTTCTGGAAATAATAAACACAGGAGTTCTTTATAAAAGAGAAAAATATAACAGGTTCTACTTATGTTGAAGCAATGCTATTTGTTTTATAGGCTTTGTGTAATTTTAAAAAGAATTCTCTCCATATATCTATGTATCCAGGGGATATAATTTAACTTGCAAAGTGGTGAAATGCATAGTATTTTTACCTTGTAGGAATAATATGTAAAAGAAGATTTTTCTTTTTATCTCTTAAAAGCCTTGATAAATAAAAGGCTATCTTTATTATCTAATACCACATAAGGTTTAGAGTTTTTATGAGCAAACGTGGATCAGTTTTACATTTTGAAATATTATTGATATATAAGCATTGTGTTTTAGACTGACTCCTATATTCTCAAAGTGATTTTCAAAGAGTTTTTTTGAGAGGCCATTATTTTCAAGACATTTTTGAAATTCTACTTTTATGTCACAATTTCCCCTGCATCTGTTTTGTATTAAATTCTAAAGAGTGCCTTAATACTATGATCTGTTTAGCTTTTAGCTTTTCTAAATTCCATAGTGTCTTTCGTGGACTGCTTTTTTTTTTTTCAAATCATATTACAGTATAAGAGAGAATTTTAGGAGTCTTGAATTAATAGCTCAGTAGGTGCCCTCTCAGTGATGCTTCCTTTCTCTCAGGAGGAAGAATTTTTGGAAATAACTATTGGACTACACTTCTTCTATTCATGTGATATCCCTTATATAAGAAAAGTAGAAAAGTCCACTTAGAGAATTTGGAAAACATGAAACCATTATCTATAATGAGTAGCTGATGGATGTGTAAGGTATTTTTCAGTGTATAATACATGAGTTACGAATTGGTCTCAGTTCCACAAAGATTTCTAGAGCACCCATATACCAGACTTCAGGCCAGGAAGTGAAGATTCAGTGGTCATCAAGAGGCAAGCTTCAGCCTCAGAAAGTAAACATTTGACTGGGAGCCATGAAGATGGGCTCTGAGTCATGAATAGAGTTAGCGTGTAACTCCGCTAGCCCCTGCCTTGAGGAGCAAGCATGTGAGCAGGTACAGGGCAAGAGCAATAGAGAATATGTTCGAGAAGCTCAAGTCATCAGGCCCAGGAAGCAAAGGCTTCCTGAACCAAATAACGCTGTGTCTAGTCTTAAAGGGGAACTAAGAATCTGGCAGGCAAAATGCAGAAACAAAAAGGACAAGCAGCCAGGTCGAGGCTGAGCATGCGGAAAATAGGAACGATCCTGAGATTTCGTCCATAAAACCCAGTACTCAGTTACAGTGGGACCATTAAAGCAAACCTCAGCGAATGGATAGCTGCAACAATTCCATTGTAAACAAAGCTTTTTATATCACCTGTGACAGTTAAGTAAATGGCCATGATTACTTTGGGTTTCAATTTTACCAAGTTACATATTTTTAGCAAAACCACAGCTGCCATGTTTTTCCAAATTAAATCCAGGGATAAATTCTATGTTGCTTAGCATATGTATATATGTTTTACATAAATTTACATGTTGCTCGAAGCTTTCTGTGGGGTGTATAAATTAGAAATTAGCCATTGCAAAGATGATTCAACATTCAAGGTCATTGAGATAATTCCCTGAAAAACACTGTGATTTTCCAGGAGGCTGCTTGTCATTCTAGAGCCCACTGCAAGAATATAATGCAGTTAGGGGGAAAAGGACCTAAAATCGGAATTTCTGCTTCCTTCCTCATTTATCCCTCAAATACACTATAAATTCTTGAAGACAGGAATTATATCTACTTTGCCTTCCATTGCCAGTGCCTGGTATCATGCCTGGCATATATGTTTTGTAAATAAAGTATTTGTTAAATAAAATATTTTTAAAATTAATGAGTATATAAACATATAGAATTTTAGATTTTAATATATAGGACCTTTCCTATTTCACTGCTTATTTGCTAGCCTCCGACCCCCTCTACCCGATAGAAATGTAATATTATCAGGAAATTCTTAATACATGTATTCAGTGTACAGATATTTAATGATTATCTGTAATGTGCCTTCCACCATTCCAGGGCAGGGGCAAAGCACGGCCTCTCTCTTCCAGAGCTCAGTCTACCTTAACAAACGTACACATAAACAACTATTGAATGTGATATGCTCTGTAATACTGAAACTTATACTGTTGAGAGAAATAAACTCTGGAGGAGGAATGTGAATTATTAAACAGATATGTCATTGGCAGAAAGACTAGATTTTAGAATTAGCATTCAATGGAATCCAACTACCCTCATGATTAAAGGTTATTCAACCATGTAATATAAGGTATAGAATAATCTGACTGATAATTTTTAAATTATCTTAAAATCAAACTGTTCCTCATCATATACTTTATACATTCTATAAAGTCAAAGTAATTATCTAGTTTGAAACAAAATTGGCTAAAATAATATAGGATGCATTAACTATGAAGATACAGCTTAAACTAAATAGTTCAAGAATTGCCTATCAATAAGCCTGACTTAAACTATGAAATATTGTATTTTATCATTAACTGCTAATGGCTCCACAAATAAATATATTGACAATATTTGTTTCCAATTACTCCTGAAATAGAGCCATGATATTTCCTTGAAGCATTTCCGAAATCTGCACTCTAAGTGCCATTTTCCATCATTTAAGTTTGGAGGAATACCGAAAGGCTTTGGGTTCCTGAAGTAAGGAACTGGTGACAGGCTTTAGTCCCTGTCCCCAGCATAGCAGTTACCTTTCTGAACAGCCTGCAGCAGTGCCTCTGGTGTTTAAAATAACATTAGCTCCTGTTAGAGAGTCAAGCATGTCAGTAAGAATATTTCCAGTTAGTTTTTAAGAAGGATCAGGCAGAAGAAATTAAGAATCATTTTTTCTTAACTAGCTCTTTTTGGATTTTGCCCACATTGCTGTTTCCAATCAAAATTCAGACTGGCATAATCCACTTGTTTGTTTTATTTTTATATTTGAGATATTGATAGTTAAACATCTTTAGAGAGGACAAAATTTTAGAGTTTAAATATCAGTGATTATCTTTTGCATTTTTTCCTGTACCTATGAGAAAGGAATTAAGGAATAGTTATCCTAAATATGTATTGGTAAGAAACAAACATAGTCTGAATCAGTTAGTTTTTTTCTGCAAAACAGACCCCTCAAAAACTTACTGGCTTCAAACAATGATTATTATTATTTTTTCTCTTTATTTTTTTAAAATGTTACATTAAAAAAATACAAGAGGTCCCCACATACCCCCCACTCCTCCCACATCAACAACCTCTTTCATCATCATGGGACATTCATTGGATTTGGTGAATACATTTTGGAGCACTGCTGCACCACAGGGATAATGGTTTACATTATAGTTTACACTCTCCCCCAGTCCACCCAGTGGGCCATGGCAGGACATACAATGTCCAGCATCTTCTATGGTTTGGCTGTTTAGGCTGGGCTCAGCTGGACAGCTAATCTGCACTCATCCATCTGCATTCAGCTGCCAGTCAATTTGGAGGTTCTGATTTTTGGGGTCAGCTGGCTATTGGCTGGGACTACCAGGACAAATGGGCCACATGATTCTCATCTTGCATCAAGCTCTTCCAGGCTTGATCACATGAGGGTCTCCAAGGGAGAAGAACACAAGAGCAGAAGCTACAAGTCCTCTTGGACCTCAGCTCACGACATGCACAGCATCACTTCTCCCACATTCTGTTTGTTAAAACAAGTCATAAGGCCATACCAGAGTCAAAGGGCAGGGAAAATGACTTTTGGGGAATAACATCAGAATATTGTGGCCATTTTTGCAATTTACCATTCTCTGACTTCTTGGACCACATTTTTCCCCCACATTTCTCTATCTTGCAGCCCTCATTCCAGTATCACATAAGTCTCATTCAGTTGTTCTGTCAGTTGGGTTTTGGCTGAAAAACAACCTGCTGAAATTTATGACCCAGTTCTACGGGTCAATGGTTTGAGCGAGGCTCAGCTGGGGGTTTTTCCTGCTGATTCTACTGGGCTCCTTGGCGATTTGTAGTCAGCTAGACGACTGGGAGCTGTTGGGGAGGGGCGGTGCAGTTGCCCAGCCAGGATGCTTGTCTTCGCTCCAAGTGGCCTCTCACCCTGCCCAGGAATTAAGCCAGGCTCCGTCACATGGCTGTCACGGGTTTCCAAAGTGGCAATCCTTCGTGCACAGGCATGTTTTCAGCATCTGTTAGGTGCTTGTTTGACAGCCGCTCATTGGCCAATACAAGGCCCTTGGTGAAGGACAGAGTCCGTGTGGGAGGGGACTGATTACCCAAGGGTGTGGAGTCAAGGAGTCATGGAAGACTTGAGGGCCATTAAGGCAACCACCTGCCTAACAATCTACCAATCTACTTAGTCGTCAGTGCGAAAGGCTCTTTATCCCCAGTTAGGAGATGGGTTTAAGACTAAACTAAAAGCTAGATTATTATATGGATAGTTTTAAATACAGGGGAGAATGAGCCTTTGAAAAACAATTATTTGCACAACTCTAAAACATATGCTGCCCCTAACGACACAAACTAGGTCATTTGTTCTGTCTGAACTGACCCTTTCTTTTTTATTCAATTAAGTTAATCAGACCAAAGCACTCAAATTGGCTATGCAGAGTCCTTTCTCATTTTTTTTTCTCTTTCTAAAATTGTTAGGAAATTTTAATCACTTGTTAATAAAACATTAACAGAAACAGAAAGATATTAACAGGGAAACAGTTTTTAAATGAAAAAAAAATTAATTAATTGATGTTTTACCAAAACAGCATATTCTGAAAACAATGATACTTCTCTCCTCATCTGTCCTAAATAATTCCTGTTAAAGTTTTCTACCAAAAATTGCTTCCAGTGAGTTTTGTACTATAACTATGCTTGATGGAGAAGTCTATGGTTATATCTAAAATAAGCATGATTGTTTCTCTGCCTTTTGGCTAACAGCAAGTGTAAAATAAGCATGATATATACTTATTACGCCTTACCCAAAATGAATTCTGTAGGCTTTTAGCTAATATCCTCCTGATATTTCTCATTAGTGAAAGGTGGGATCATTATTTGCGCTATCATCAACTTTGTTGTAATTTGAGGTATTGGAGAGAAAAGAAATATCTGAGAAACTCTTCCTAACATAGGAGTGAAAAGATTTATTATATAAACATGTGGTAACAGTAGACTAGTCTAAGAAAAATTGTAGTGGCAAAAATAATTAGCTAGCTCAATTTCATATTCAACTTCTCCATGCAATATTTCTGTTTCCCATGAAATTTATTTATGTTCATTACTGTGATTGTAACTGTGGGTTTAGGGTAATATATAGGTGTACAGATTGTAGGATGCGAGCTTCTCAAATAAATATTAGACTTGAGATTTCAAAAGATTTTAAGGGATTTCAAAAGACATTTGAAGATGAAAACAAAGATTATCACGTGAACCTTGGGAAAGGTTAAAATAAACATAGCTCATATTAGGCACTTTCGTTTAAGTCCTTGGATGCAAAGGCAAAGGTTCCATCTGTGAACACAATGGCAGAAGTTGGTTTTCCATGAGGTGGATGTTTAGCTTGTATCACCAAAGAATGCTAGGAATAGCATCAAAATCCTTCAGGAAATCCTCTGAGAATTTCTATGTATTAATGATTGAAATCTCAATATATAAAATGTAAAGGACTTGACAAATCAACTCAACAGTATGGCTCAATACATTGAAAGACAATGCAAGTATAGATTGTGTATTAGTCTGCATGTAGATACCCTCTGTGTACAAAAGTTAAATTTGAAAAACTAGAATTGAATATGTCTAGGTAAGTGGCACATTGTACAGTATGCTTGACTAAGGCAGAAATGAGAAGGCCAGTCTATCATCTTGACATATCTTAATGACATCAAACTCTGGTCAAATCTGAAAAACCAGAAATCAGTTATAAAATGTCATCTTTAATGTGTCTAGAAGTTCTAGACAAGCCATTGAAGTCTCATCTAGTATCATCAACTTCATCTTTTCTGTCATCAGTGTTACCCACCAATAGTTCTTAATGGTAAAAGCCAGGTAAAATAGCATTGTGTTTGGGGATTTCAGTTGCCAGCATTTGCACAACTCTGATGGACTGGATATGTTTGGAGGATAGATAATAAGAGAACTTTTTAACAGCTTCCCCCAGACTAAAATAGAACCTTTGCAAAGAGACTTTAAAAGAATATGTGAAGAACAATGTGATGTGAAGACCAACAAAAAGAAGCTACAGATTGCTAATGCACTGTTGTAATAGTTGGCTAACAACAACAGTGCTACACTGGGCTGATATTCAGCAAGATGAAATATGAAGACTCTTTTTAACAGTTGCACTAGGAATTAAGTTCAGGAGGCAGAAACATAAAAAAAGTAAGTTCTAAGTGCCCCATCTGTAGTTAGAAAGGAACCTTCATGTGGACACACTGTAGGAAGAGCTGTCTATCAGGTATGAGAGCTTTAGCCACACTAACTGGTCAGGCTATAATATAATAGCCATACAAGCTGATAAACACTTAGCTCGGTGTCTCACATGATCTTTCAACTCCAAATCCAACTAAGGTTTCCCTTTTTCACCACAATAAAGGTAAATTTATTTTTAATTGTATAAGTAATACATGCTTATTGTAGATCATTAAACATGCTAAAAGAAAAAAGAAAATAAAAGTCACTTAGAATTACACTACTCTGAGTTACTCCACCGTGAATCTTCCTAAGTAATGTTTTCAGGCGTTTCTTCAAGCAGGCATAAACACACCTTTTACGTATGGAAGATCATATTGAGCATGCTGTGTTTATTTGGATGACTTCCCCCTATTTTTCTACTCCCATCACAGCATACTCCCAACCCCACATCTATCCCACCGAGTTAAGCTGTTAATAGCCTGACAGGTGTCCTTCTGTATTTCCCTCTGTGCTCCTGTAATCCTAGGCAAATTCACGTAGGCCCAGGAATATTTTTGTCATTGTTGTATAAAAATTGAATCATATTTTATATACTCTTTCTATATCTCATTACTCCCACTCCTAATCAGAAATTCCATTCTTTTCAGTGGTTATATCATATTCTATGTATGGCTATAACTCAATTTGATGATGTTAATGAATTTTATCTTTGGCTCCTGTTTTGAGCCATTTATGAACAATGCTATGAAAACACCCTTAAATATCCGTATCATTATGGCTTCGTGCTTTTCTTTCTATGAAATAGACTCCCAGGCATGAATTGCAGGGTTAAAGAATAAAAGTATGCTAAATTTGAATAGATGCCGCCAGATTGTCTTCCAGAAATGAAGTAATATCAAGCTATACTATTGGGTGAAAGAATCACGTCGTAAAAAATTACCAGAGTGGGGTCAAGGATCGTTGGTCTAGGCCGAGATTTGTCCCCGTTAGCTGTTTGACCTTGGCTGAGTCTTGTCAGCTCTCTGTGCCCTCATCTACAAAGTGAAAAGGTTAGAGTAGATGCCTCAACTATTCCTATTTATTCTAAAATTCTGTGATTTGTTACAGTTTATATTCAAAAACTAAAACCAAAACAATAACCTAGTTGTGAGGTCCAATAACAGTGAAATCCTCTTTTTTTTTTTTTACCAAACTTAGTTCAGGAGGGAGCTCCCAAATTACTTTTTTCCCAACTAAACATTACATACTGGCTTGATTCATGGAAGATGTTTCAAAGTCCCACAATGCCCCTAGAATTGGAAAATTCTCAATGCCTCAGGAGTTCCAAACGGGAAAAAAAAGTCAAATCATAGGGAAGAATTGGTATTGGTATTGGTAAACAGTATTGGTAAATGATAAAAGGCTCCTCAGGAGCTAAATAAAAAACATAAACTAAAACTAACAGTTAGCTAACAGATTAAAACAATATTCTTTTCACTGGGTAAGCCATCAACATCCCTTAGTTTATATAAACAGCTAAAATCCACATGTAATAAAATATTCAAATCCTATCAATGTGAAATCTCAGGACCAAATATATATGCTTATATGATCATTGGTATGATTGCCAATTCAAAGGCATGCAACTGTGAAAAAAAGCCTTGTAAACATAAATCTAAGTGCATTTCTCAATGCCTATAGTCAAAAACCATGAACAGCATGGTTCCATATGACTCTGGAAACTATATATATATATATAGTTCAGGGGTTTTTAGCCTTTTTTGTTCCACAGATCCCTTTGCCAGTCTGGTAAAAACCACAGACCCCTTACTAAGTCCGCACTATACTGTGTATTATTTAATAAATATATCACACCCACACCAACACATCCCCACAAAAATAATGTTTTTTTGAATTTCAATTCAATTTCAATTCAAGCTCACGGACCCCTGGTTAAGAACCCCTGAAACAGTTACTGAGCACCAATAGAATATGGCCTTGCCAATCTGAATAAATTCTGATTTTTATAAATTAAATAATTGGTGGATTCTCTTTGATAAAATTGCAAAGCCTCAGTAAGTCTTGTTATTGAAAGTGAGTTTTCTCTTGCAAAATGTCTTGTTCTCACTTTCAAAGTGTCAGTTGAATCTGACTGAGAGTCCTTAGCTTTGAACTTGTCATAGTTGTTTTTGGATTGATACATTTATTCAATTTGACCTTTCATTTTAACTGAACTATTCTTCTTCTGTTTGCATCTTCCCTGGAAGATTGCTGTTGTGGTCCGCAGCCCAAGCAGTGAGTGGAATAGTTAATCTTCTCTGACACTCTGTGTTTGAATTCCCTAAATGCTGAGTATCTTTAATGTTGATGAGCATCTTCCTGATTGTGAAAGGCAGCACTGAAATGAATGCCGGGATCCAAATTTCCTTCTTTCACAGTGAGGTGCTTTTTCATTCGGAAACTTGTTCCTAAGCATTAGTAACTATCAATGTAGGCTTAGCCAAAGAACACTCTGTATTTGTCACTGAATAGTTGAAATAATACAGCTGCTTGTTGAAGATTGTGTTTGTGAAAATATTTACCAGCATTGCAAATAAAATGTGATTATGTGATACATTTGAATTTTAAGGGAAAGTTAGAGGGGAGATATGCGGGAAGATGGTATTGGAGTAAGCAGGCAGGGCCCAACTTTCTCACCAAAACAACAGAGGAAGGGCAGAAGGTTGTCCAAGGGAGCTGCTTTGTGGCCCTGCAGATGAGGAGAGGAAGGACAGAGAGGAGGAAACCAAAATGAAAACTGAGCTATTAGCCCTCAGGTGGGAACTACCCCATCCCCCACCCTCAAGGCTGACGGCCTGGAGAAAGCCCCTGGCCCACTTTGGCCAACTGAGAGGGGAGCAGATGCCTTCCACCCTGGAAGAGGGAGGGTGTGGCCGAGGGCAGAGAGGGGCTTCTCTTCAGTGAATCTGGCCAGCAGAGCCCACATTGAATCTCGGCTCTGACCATTCCAGAATCACTGGCAAGTGGAGGCTGAGACACCTCGAGGGAACAATTTGCTGATGCGCACCATCTACTGGCTGGTCGGGGAGCTGCAAGGAGAAAAACCACTTTGGGGTGTCTCTCATCCCAGTCCCTTGGAGCAGAGCTGCACCCCATTAGTGAGTCTCTGGCCCTATTTTGATAAGCTGGAAATTTTAAAGATTTAGAAAAAGTAGAACAAAAAATCATAGAACAGTCATGAAACAAATCCACTAGGCAAGAGGGAGAAATTGACCATCAGAATAAATTCACCAACATATTCAGATGCTCGTATAACAGTTCTACATTTAAAAAGAAGGTCATTATATATATTAATAAAAGGAGAAATTCACCAAGGAGAAATAATTATAATAAATATTTATGCATCTAACCTGGGTGCCCCAAGATACATGAGGCACACACTGACAAAACTGAAGGGAGAAACAGATATCTCTACAGTAATAGTTGGGACTTTAATACACCATTCTCAGTATTGGGCAGAACATCTGGACAAAGGATAAATAAGGAAAAAGATAACTTGACTACTGCGATAAATGAACTAGACTTAATAGACATTTATAGTGCATTATACCCCAAAATAGCAGGATATACATTATTTTCAAGTGCTCATGGATCCTTCTCCAGCATAGACCATATATTGGGTCACAAGACAGGTCTCAATAAATTTAAAAGATTGAAATTTGGGAAGCAAATGTGGCTCAAGCAACTGAGCTCCCACCTACCACATGGTCGGTCCCAGGTTCAGTTCCCAGTGCCTCCTAAAGAAGATGAGCAAAACACCAAGCTACCGCAATGGGCAGGTGTGGCGAGCTGATGCAACAAGATGATGCAACAAGAGACACAAGGAAAACATAATGAGAGACTCAACAAAGCAGGGAGGAGAGGTGGCTCAAGTGATTAGGTGCTTCCCTCCCACATCAGAAATCCCAGGTTCAGTTCCTCATGCCTCCTAAAAAGAAGATCAGCACATGGCAAATGGACACAGCAAAATGCAAACAACGAGGGGGTGGGGAGAAATAAATAAAATCAATCTAAAAAATTGAAATTATACAAAGAACTTTCTTTGATCATAATTAAGTGAAGTTGGAAATCAATAATGGATGGCAAAGGGGGAAATTTACAAATATATGGAGATTAAACAATGCACTCTTTATCAGTCAAAGAAGAAATTGCAGGAGAAATTAGTAAGTATCTTGAGATGAATGAAAAAGAAACAAAACATATCAAAACCTATGGAGGAAGGAGGTGGATGTGGCTCAAGTGATTGGGCTTCCTCCACCATACGGGAGGACCAGGGTTTGATCCCTGGGGCCTCGTGGTAAAGCCATGCCCATGGAGCGAGCAACACAGAAAGATGATGACGCAACAAAAGAGAGATGCAAGGGAGAGTCAAGGCGAGACACAGCAGAAACCAGGAACTGAGGTGACGTCAGTGGCAGGGAACCTCTCTCCCACATCAGAGGTCCCTGGTAAAGCCTAGAGGAGAAAACAAGAAGACAAAAAGAAAAAGACACAGATGACCACACAGTTAATGGACACAGATATCCAAAAAAACACAGCAGGGTGAGGGGAGAGAAAAAAAACCTATGGGGGGAGTGGGTGTGGCTCAAGCAGTTGAGTGCCCACCTCCCATATGGGAGGTCCCCAGTTTGGTTCCCAGTGCCTCTGAAAAAAACAAATAAGCAAACAAACAAAGAAACCAACTCAGGGACTGGCTGCTCGGAAAGGCCATCTTTGCATTGTTCCTGGGTCCAGCTCCCTGCTTGCAGCAGCCACCTCCACCGGGCACCACTATTGCAGACACTGGCAGCTTTATCACCAGAGTCCCCAAACTCTCCCTTTCTTTTTAATCTGTTACATCAGATCACTGGTGTGCCTTACCATGTAAGACGCAGCTATGGATACCACCTCTGAAATTAACACCAAGAACTTAAAGGAGAAGAAGGAAGTTGTGAGGAAGCAGAGAATGGATGAGATGCACCTGTTGATGGGAACGCTAATGAAGAAAATGGGGACCAGGAGGCTGACAACAAGGTAGACAAAGAAGAGGAAGGAGGGGGGGGGTTAAGGAGGAGGAGATGGAGATGAAGAGGAGGCTGATGCAGCTGTGGGCAAATGGGCAGCTGAAGATGATCAGGATGACGATGTGGACACCAAGAAGCAGAAGACCAATGGGGATGACTAGACAGCAAAAGGGGAAAAGTTAAACTTAAACTTAAAAAAAAGGCCACTGTGACCTATTCACACTCCAATTACTCTTTCAGAATCGAAACGTGGTCAACTTCGGATAGAGAGGCCTGCCCACCTGCCCCCACAGACAGCGCCCCCCCACAGATGACATGAGCTCCCCACGACCCAAACAAAACTACAGTGTGAATTTGCAACAGGGAAGGAAAAAAGAACCAAAACTTCTAAAGTCCTGCTTTTTTTTCTTAAAGGTACTTTAAAGAAGAAAATTTGTATTTTTTATTTACTTTTTATATTTTTTCACATATTATCAGGGGTCAGCCATTTTTAATGATCTCGGATGACCAAACCAGCCTTCGGAGCGTTTTCTGTCCTACCTCTGAGTTTATTTGTGGTGTGACCATGTTCATTATAATCTCAAAAGAGGGAAAAAACCTTGTAAAAAAAGCAAAAACAAAAGCAAAAAACAGTCTTATTCGAAGTATTTCAGTAATTTTTTTGTGTATGTATTAATATTTAGCTGTACTATAAGTAGTTGGTTTGTATGAGATGGTTAAAAAGGCCAAAGATAAAGTTTTCTTTTATTTTTGTCTATGAAGTTGCTGTTTTTTATTTTATTTTATTTTATTTGCCTGTTTGATATATGTGGGAAACAATGTTGTCCAACAATAAACCAGGATTTTATTTTGAAGAATTGTTCTAACAACAACAAAATAAAAACTCAGGGAAGTTAATGTGGCTCAGTGGCTGAGTGCCAGCTTCCCACATACAAGGTCCCAGGTTCAACCCTCAGCCCCTGCCCTGGTACCTAAAAAAGAAAAAAAAAAACAACTGTGGGATACAGCAAAGGCAGTGCTCAGAGGGAAATTTATAGCCTTCGATGCTTACATTGAAAAAGAAGAAAGAGCTAAAATAGAAGGCCTAACTGCACACCTGGAAGGACCTGAAAAAAAGAAAAACTAATCCCAAGCTACTGAAGGAAAGAAATAATAAAGATCAGAGCAAAAATAAATGAAATTGAGAACAAAGAAGCAATAGATAGAATCAACAATGCAAAAAGTGTTCTTCAAGATCAACAAAATCACCAAACACTGAACTAGACTGACAAAGAAAAAGAAAGAAGATGCAAATAAAGAATATCAGAAAAGGGAGCGGGGGGGGGGGGGGGGGGGGGAGGGCATTACCATTGACCCTGCAGAAATAAAAGAGATCATGAGAGGATACTATGAACAACTGTACAAGAACAAACTAGACAGTGTGGATGAAATGGACAAATTCATAGAAAAACACAACCTACACTGACCCTAGAAGAAAAAGAAGACCTCAACAAACCAATCATGAGTAAATAGATTGAAACAGTCATCAAAGCCTCTTTAAAAATGAAAATTACAGACCAAATTCTCTAATGAATATAGATGAAAAAAATCCTCAAAAAAATACTTGCAAACCAAGTCCAAAAGCACAAAAGAATTATATACCATGATCAAATGGGTTTCATTCCAGGTATGTAAGGGTGGTTCAACAAAACAAAATAAATGAGTGTAATAGACCACATTAATAAATTGAAGAAGAAAAATCACATGATCTTCTCGATTGATACAGAAAAGGCACTTGATGAAATACAGCATCCTGTCTTGATAAGAACACTCCAAAAGATTAGAATAGAAGGATGAGACTGGGACAAGACAAGGATACCTGCTGTTATCACTCTTATTATATTGTGCTATAAGTCCTAGCTAGAGCAATTAGGCAAGAAAAGGAAATAAAATGCACCCAAATAGAATATGAAGAAGTAAAACTTTTGCTACTTGCTGATGATATGATCCTATATCTAGAAAATCCTGAAAAATCCACAACAAAGCTACTAGAATAGACAAGTTAAGGGAAAATTTGAAACAGACACATATTTAGTAACTGTCAAAAACATCTTTAGAAATGCTGATATAAATTAATTATTCCATTAGAATATTGTAAAATGTGTTAAGTGTAAAATCTTCATCACCATTTTGTTATTTTATTTCATTTAAAAATGTCTGTCAATATGCTTAGTACATGTAAACCATATTCTTTCATATATATGAAGAGGATTCTATGTGCCAAACACCACACTAGGCACTGAGTAGTACCTAAAACATGGTTTAGGCAAACATGGTAATACCATGCAAATGTGGTTGATACTCACAGGATCAAACCATAGTTTAAAAAGTCTCCAGGTGGTATTTACCCAATAGATACCAAGGCTATTTCTTTCTTAGTCTTTTGATGACTCAGAAAGATAAAATGAGAACTAATTTTATTTTCCAACTCAGCAAGTTCTGGCTGGAAATATTTCCTCTAATTTCCTCCTGAAATGAATAGATCATTTTTTTTAGCTCATATCATTCCTCCCATACTTTATCTTAGACAACTAAAAGAAGCCAGTCAATCCTTCTAAAATTCTGCCTGTAAAGTTCCTTAGTCAGATTCCTAAATTTGCCGGGTACTCTTTTCTATCCTGCACATTACCACAGGCAATAGATTTGCTAAGTTTTTCTGCATGTACGTAATTTAGGTCCCGTTTTTTCCAGCCTCCAGTTATAATCTCCTCCCTGTTTTGTTTTGTTTTGTTTTGCTCTCTCATTCTCCTTGAACAATTTCTTTGAGACCCTTCCCCGTCATGGACTGAGGGTAGGGTTGTAGGAACATGCCCTTAGGATTCTGAAGGATCGTACAGGCACACACTTGAGACCTGAGGGCATTCTTTATTTGGTGGCACCCTTGATTTGATGTTTGCTGAGGCCATTTCTTACTTTGATGGTCCTTTGTCATTTGGGAGATGAGGATGAGAATCCATTTTGTTTTTAAATCAAGCTAGTCCTGCTTTATAGTTCCTCTATATCCTGCTTGAGAAATTAGCAGTTCTCTCTTTTTGGTTCATATCACTCTGTCCATATTTTATTATACATAGCTAAACATCTTCCTGAAGATCTCCTTAGTCAGATTCATAGTTTGTCCACTGCAGAAAGTGTGTTGTCCACATTATCTCAGGTGATAGTTCTGCCAAACTTCCTGACACTAAATGGTCACCTTTTGTCCAGTTTCATAACCATTTCCTCACTAGCCTTCAAGCCCTTATCAACAGACTCCTCAGTGCTCTTCCAGCATTTGCTAATAGTGTCTTCATGGCACTTACTGCTTTTGTACATCTAATCCCAAAGTCACTGCCACATGTTTAGGTTTCAGCTACATCAGCAGCCTACTTCCAGGTACAAAATTATTTTATGGTTATTCATTGCTGTATAGAAAGCCACCTCAACACTAATTGTGTAAAGCAACTTTTTTTTGTAAAACCACTTTACGGGGATGGCAGTTTTTTGGGGGTCAGCCAATCAGGTAGATCACAGCCAGGCTGGTCTGACACCCGAGAAGAGCTTGAATCTGTTCCACAATGGCTAAGACTTTAGCTGGGGTAGCCAAATGGCTGGTATGTTTCACTGCGTGCTGTATGCCTTGAAGATCAGATCTAGCTGTTGGGTGGATTTCCCACTTTCTCTGGGTTGCTTTTGCCAGGGCTAGAATGCCCACGGTGATTCTTTATTCATGTATCTGTTATCTGGACTGGGATGGTTTAAACAACTGTAGCAGCCTAGGCTTTTATCTTTCTCTAGGCAGTCCTCTTTGTAGCTATCTTGGGCCTTTTTCACAGCGTGGTAGCCCCAGGATAATCCACCTTTTTACATGACAGCTGGTTTCTACCACAATGAGTATTCCAAGGGTCTAAAAAGTTCTAAATCTTATAATTAGCCACAGGATTTCCAGAATGTCCCTTCTGTCACTTCCTATTGGTAAAGAAAAAAAAAATGCCACCAAGACCAGTCTAAATTCAAGGGTTAGGAAATCAGACTCCTCCTCTCAATGGAACAAGTAGCCAAATATGTATGGGCATCCTTTATCTACCATGATAAACAAGTAGCTAAATTCTAGGCCTAATAGGTTATTTGAGCAATACTACCTACAAGTGGAGTCACCAAAAAGGACAACAATCAATGTAGTGTAAAGTAGATTGTGAGAGATTCATTTTCATACAGTGTCAAGTTTTGCCAAAGTAAGATAGAATATGACTCACATTGTCTTTTAGGACAAATTTTAATACTCCACAGTACCATGCTTAGATACTTCAGGAAGAAGGAAATGTAGCTAATAGGAAAGTGGAATAAACACAAGCAGGGAAGAAATGAGAGTAAATGAAGATAAAAATTGAACTCATTTGGAGCACTGAAAACCCATTTCCAGTTATTGGCATGTATTGTGCTCTAGGGAGAGATTAGGGATTGCCAGACTCACGGCCCCACAGGAGTCCTAGGCAAGGTCACATGTGAACTTGGCCTTCAGCCAATGACAGGAGAAGCAGAGAAGTGAAAGCAGGAGAAGGGAGCAGATAGGTCCCTTCTAGGGTCCTGGGACTCAACCTTAGCCTCCCTCTCCCATGGCCCCAGCAACCCAGGTTGATAAAGAAATTGCTTGGACCCATGAGCCCCAGGCATAAAGGAGACACACAAACAACTGGTCTCATTCAAGGCTTACTATTAGTGTTTCATGCAAAAATCAATGAAACTCAAAGTGGTCTCCTACATTCCCAAGACTGGATTTATGGCAAAATCAGGTCAATGGTGAGTCTTAACTGATGAATGAAATGAAAGCTACTATACTTGCCTGTCTGGGCTCCACTGATTGTAAAGATGAATTACAAATCCTACAGGAGGCGTCTGAGTACTCTTCCACACAACCAGGATGGAACTAGACTTGCATGTAGATATTGACTATTCTCAAATATAAAAACACTATCAGAATAAAATTTGATTTATCCTTGCAGCCACTACAAGATGGCATTAAAAAAAAAAACAATGTTACTTTAAAGGATAAATTGAAAATGTGAGAAGACTGGGAAAGAAAAAACAGATACATTGATATATAGGTAAAATATTAATCCATCAAAATTATGCACTTAAGTTATGTTTTAGTTTCCCAGGCTGCTGAAAGCAAATACCATGACATGGCTCAGCTTGGACAATGGGAACTTACTAGCTTACAGTTTTGAGGCCGAGAAAATGTCCAAACCAAGACATCATCCCAGCGATGCTTTCTTCCCGAAGACGGTCCTTGGCTCCTCTGCCACATGGTGGCAATTGTGTGTTGTTCCCTTTTCTTCTGGTTTTCCTTGATTTCAGTTTCTGACATTGGCAGGGTTTTTCCTCTGTCTGTATCCATTCTATAAAGAACTCCAATAATAGGATTAAGTCCCATCCTGAATGAGGTGCGTCACACCTTAGTTGAGGTAGCCTCATCAAAAGTTCCTACTTCCAATGGGTTTATACCCACAGGAATGGATTAGATTTAAGAACATGTTTTTCAGGGGGTGCATACAACTTCAGACCACCACAGGTTAGTAAGGCAAATTTGGCCAATTCTTCCAAAAAGCTGTGTCCCTATAGCCTGTACCCGGTTAAATGACATCATGCCAGCTGAGGGTCAGAGATGGTCCTCATGGTGGGAGACAGAATGAGGATCCTCCAAATGCTGTGACAAACAGTCCCAGCAAGGTAAATGATGGCATGAGCAAATGTGGGTAATGAGTCATAGGTAGCATCGGAAGGGTGATGTGGGCATGTCAAAGAGAGATGCAGAATTTTACGTCTAGAGGTGGCTGATGAAAGGCAGTTATGAAAGAATGAATAAACCCTATGGTTTATTTAGAGAACTAATTTCTAATGACAGTTTTGTGGCTATTACCAAATAATTTACTGTATAAGTGAAACTCCTTTATTATTTAACATACTTGCCAAATTTTCCCTTAACAGATGCTGGTGAATCAAGCCACCTAGAGGTTTAAACAGAGCAAGGAATGTTTCGTAGGCAGCATAGGAGCCTGGGAAGAGCACTTGACCTAGAGCCAGGCGACCAAGGCTCTACTCCTGAGGAGCACTTGACCTAGAGCCAGGCGACCAAGGCTCTACTCCTGCCTTCACACTTAATTGGCCCTTGGACAAATCATCTTTAGCCCTTAGTTTCTCAACTGCTGTAGGAATTGGGGGGTTAGACCAGATGATTTGTTGTTTCTCCTTCCACACTAAAATGGACATTTTCTTTCATGATTTCTTTGTACTACTCTCTATTGTAACACCACTCATTGCATGTCTACCTCTCACATTGCATTGTGAGTTTTTCAAAGGTGTGAATTATCTTTTCTTTATCTAGTAGCATGTGTAGATCAGTTATAGCAGATTTTTATCTCTGGATGAACTCTAGTAAACTGTGTTAACTAGAATCACTGTGGTAAGAAGAATCCGTTGATGGCGATGCAGCTCAGCTGTGTTTGCTAGCAGTAGAGAGGAGAAGGGCATAGTTTTAATGGTGCTTGGTATTTGCCTTTTCCTGCCTAGACACTAGACACTAATAAATGCTTGATGAGTGAATGAACAATTCCATAGCTATTGTGCATGTGCACTCAGGTCTCATAAAATATGTGTAGCTACAGTAAAATGTCATTATTCTAGAGCTTTCTGAGTGGTCATGCTATTACTGGTTGTTTACAAAGCACAGCTAAAGCATGAATGAACAACATTTTTTCTGACTGGTTTTATCATCTTTAAGTATCTTCGGTGAGAGGTAATTGAAGAAGCATAGCCTTACTTGAGAGATAGTCAGGCTATTCCATTACTAGACAATGATATAATTCACCCTGAAGAAAAAAATGTTTATTGCATGTCATGATTGTTAACATCTTTTTACCTGCCAGTGTTGCCTCATTGAGCCAACCTATGGACCAGGTGTTATTCCGATTATAAAATATTATTACCAAAGAGATTCCATGAGAAAGTTGATCCATCATACAAACACTAGAGAGAATTTTCTTAAAACATTAAAGATGTGATTTTATATGCCACTTTCGTCTAGAATTCTCTTGTGAAAACTGGTCTGCCATTGCTCTTACAAAACCGCCAACCTCTAAGTGAGGATAAGAGTCCCTCTGTAGCCCTCCCAACTCTAGGACTGTCAAGTTTTGAGGCAATCCCCACACCCATTCTTCAAAGTGTGAGATGTTGTCCTCCTTTAATTTTCACCGATAAACCGAGTGTAAACTGAACAGGTTGAAGCTGGCAGAGATGTGTCATCAGTCTTTGCATTTGTATTTTAATTGCATAAATAAAGCAGAAAGAATATTTGGAGAGAATACCATATAAGTATACTAAGGCCTGGATTGGGCTACACTAAATAAGCTATGTAAAACTTACAGCAGGTCCCTCTGTTTTCTAACACAAACCTTAAGAAGATGTAACTTATTCTATTTCTCTATTTTTTTCACACCAATATCCATTCATAAAAACACTACAAGTCAGGAAAGCACAAAAAGGAAGGTACCAGCATTAAGATAGGAGAGGATAAGTGTTTTACGTTTTACAGAAAGATATATGCCAACTCCTCAGTATTATTTCCAGGAGCACCATTGTCTAGTATGGGCAGAAAATGTTCTGGGAATCCAGAAAATACCAACAAAGGCTGGAGTGGCCCCCAGGATGCAGTTCATGGGCACTTGACTTGTTCAGCTCTGCAGGGCCCTGCACCGAGAAGGGTCCTGTGTTTAGAATAATACTCTGCTCTCATCATTTTGAAACTCTGAATAATCTTCAACAAGGAGCCCCACATTTTCATTTTACACTGAGGTCCACAAATTATGTAGCTAGTCCTGGTGGTCAATAAAGTCTTTCTGAATAAGATAAGACTTGAGCAAGGTTTCACATATGGGGTAGGATTTAGAGACTTGGACAGGTCATTTCAAACTAGGGAACCATTTAAAGAAAGGTGAAGACAGTGTATTTTCCACAATAATAAGAGAGGAGGTAGGTTAAGTCCCAAAACCATGATGATATACCATTTCACACCCACTTGAATGACTATTATCAAAAAAAAAACAAACAGAAAAAGCACATGTTGGTGAGGATGTGGGGAAGTTGGAGTCCTTGTACATTGTTGACAGGGAATTGAAAATGGTACTGCCATTGTGGAAAGCAATTTGGCAGTTCTTCAAAAAGTTAAACATAGAATTATTGTATGATCCCAACAATTCCACTCTTAGGTATAGACACAAAAGAACTGAAAACATGACTGAAAAATACACTCATTCACCAGTGTTATTCATAATAGCCAAAAGGTGGAAATAACCAAGTGTTCATCAACAGATGAATGAATAAACAAAAAGATGTTATATCAATACAATGGAAAACCATTCAGCTGTAAAAGGAATGGAGTTCTGATACATTCTCCAACTTGAATGAACCTTGAAAACATTATGTTATATGAAATAAGCCACATAAAAAAGGACCAATATTGCAAGATTCAACTTACATGAAGTATCAAGAATAGGTAAACTTATAGAGACAGCAAGTATAATGGAGGTTATCGTGGGCTGAGAGGAGTTGGAGAGTACCTGTTGTTGCTAAAGGGGTACAAACTTTTTATTTGGGATTATGAAAATGTTCTGTAAACTGTGGTGGTAGTTAACTAACATTGCGAATATATTTAATGTCACTAAACTGTGCATGTAAAAATGGTTAAAATGGTAAAAAGAAAAATGATAATATAGGTTGAATCCAACTTAAATGCAAGATTAAGAAATTGGACTGTCGAGATTTTTGAGATGGTCAATAAAATCAATTTTTAAGGTAGACTGATCTAGTAGTGACATGTCAGATGGGTCAGAGTGAGAAACAGAGAGGGGATAACAAAGATATAAGGAGCTGGTTTGAGAGCTGTTAAAAATAAATGTCAGAGTCATGTTCATGGAATGATTCCTAAAACTAAATGAAAGCACACAGAAAAAGGGAAAACATCTGGACTCGGCCTGAGTGTTGTGCTACGAGGTAATGGGTCCATTTCTCGCCATTACATCACACCCAAGTCCAGATACAGCTATGAAGACATCTGCTTCCCTCTCACCCCCCGTGTTTCCTCCACCAAAGCTGCCTTGAACGGCACCCTCCATGAGTTCAGAGTCTTCCTTCCCTAGAGTTACAGGGCCAGGGAGGCACTAAACCAGGGCTAGGATTTAGATCTGTTCATTCCTATTCCAATGATTTTATACTAACCTATATTGTCATATTAAAAAACAAAAGCAAGAGGCATATTGGCATTTTTTAAAAAATGCTAGATACCTACAAAAATTTCTTTAGCAATGGAAAACTTTCATGTGCAGTTTGTTGAAGGAATGAATACCAATTTAAAAAAAAACACTCCTTTTCACTAAGAGTGCACCCCTGATGCACTTTGACAGATAACATTGATCCAACACTTACAATGTGCCAGGCACTGCTCTCTCACCTTGAAGCTCTGAGAGAAGTTCTAAGTGACTGAGTGATTTTCCCAAGATCTAGAGTCACTCTGCAGCCCATATTACTCTTTCAGCACTCTCTTCCAGTGTCCTCTTCAGTAGGCTTTTCCTGTGTCCCTTCCAAGCCTCTTTGAGAGAGAATAAAGGGGAACACTGTCAACCATAAATTAGAAAGGGGGCATGCCGCTTGCACTCGTTGGGTCACCTAATGATCAGCCACCGTGCCAGTACTACCTCCACTCTGGGAGTGCCTCAGTGGATCTCAAAGGAGATCCAAAATGGCACACAGTAGTTCAAAGCTGAGAGCAAAGCACTGGTGGAGCCTAAGCAGAGCAGGGCTAATGGAGGGCTGGGGGAGCCCAGAAAAGCTTCGCCAAGGTAAAGGTAATGGCCTCTGAGCAAGGTCTAGAAGGACTTTCCAGGCCAAGAAAGGAGAAAATATCCACAGGCCAACCCAGTTATGGGAAGAATTCCTGAGGATGGGATCGTGAGGCCAGTGTTGCAGAAGCACAGATGTCAGTCCCAGGAGAGGGGTCTGTGCTGTGAAGAGCCTCCGGAGCCAGCACAAGATTAGACCCTCTCCTAAAGGCACAGCGGCCGGCAGATGCCTTTGAGCAGCAAAGTAGAACGAGCTCCCATTGTAGGACTGTCACCAGCAGCCTCATGGAGGAGGAGCAGGCCGCAGTCAAAGCGACAGCTGAGAAAGGACTGGACTTGGGTGGAAGGATAACACTTCCTGTTTTATGTCAGTCATAAATAGCAGTCGCGATAATCTAGCAAATGCTCTAATAAAACTATGTGACCAAAAGTGTAAATGGCAAGGCCATGCAGCCGCACTCCCAGAGAATCAACACGGGGCCTCTGTCTTAAAGTGCCTTCATCTATTCGCTCATTCAACACATTTTCATTGAGCTCCCGCTGTGAGAAGACGCTTTGCCAGGTGGCAGGGCCTTGAGGTAGGTTCATGGGAAGCAACAGGTAACAATGATCTGTTCAAAAAGGCATAGAAAGTGCAGAAAATAAGGCAACTGTCAAATTAAACAAGAAAGCAGAGAAGAACTCCTAAGAGAGAAAAACTGAAATTGAGATTTCAGTGTAAGAAAACAAGCATCGGTTGTAAGTAACCATTTCATTAAAAGTGCACAAAATCGTGGAGGTTCCCTCTCAGGAGCTGCACACTGTGGGCTAAGCTTAAGTGTAAGGGGCTCCCTCATGAATTCTTCTCATTACTCCTCTTGAAAGATCAGTAAATCTACTGAAAGGGTAATTTAGGTTCCGTGCTCATGATCCAATCATTTTACTTTTAATCTTCCCTGTTTAGAATTTTAAAAATATGATGCAGATATAATCCAAAAGGGAAGGGATGGGCTCCAAATGAGACAATTTTGGCTCCTTGAATATTTTTGGAACCCATAAATATGCACTACCTAGACTGTAGTTTCTTTGCCTCTGATAAATGTTGATGGCATTCTGGCCAGTTTATAGAGCATCGCACAGGAATAACTGCAGGAAATAAGTAAAGGTAATCTTTACCTCATCCTCCTGAACGCCCGGAAACTTTATGTGACTTTAACACAGTCTCTTCCTTATCCAATTAAGCTTTTCTTTTGCTGTAATTCCCCAAAAGGACAAAGGTTTGGGGTCATTTGTCCAGAGCAAAAAGAAATAAATAATTTGGGAGAAAAAAAGTCTGGAAAATGAAAAAAGTATACTTAATCACAGGAATGTGAATTTACAAAATTTTTCAAGAATGGGAGTCTGAAAAATTACTTTTAATCAGTGCTTTTCCTGCTGTTAAGCTGCCACAATATTGTTTGTGGCATTAACAAAAACAACAAGAACAAATAAACTACAAAACAAAACAAATACACAACATCAAGCACTGCCTTTCAGATGGTGTTATTTCTAGAATTAAATCCTGTTCAATTTTCTGGGACCTAGACACATTGATTCCTGATTAGTTTAATTGAGTACCCCATTAAGAAAGCTGCTAATAAATCTAGTGGAACAAGGAATATTTCACATCTAACTAGGCCCACACTACATAAAGTGGTATTGAAGCTCATATATACAGTTTTAAATTATGTTGATTTGAAACTGAATTACAACTTATGCCTGTGCCCCCCCCCCCAAAAAAAAATCCAAGGGATTTAAGGTTTTCTTTTCAGATTCTAAAGAAGTAAGCACTTAGTCTGGTGGAGATGAGGAAATGAATATTATTAGAATTTAACACTAAAAATGTATCCAAAGGAAATTAGTAGTGTAGGACATTCACTGGACAAATAACACATTCCTTGAAATAATTATGACATTTTAATGCATTCTCACCATGAAGCATTTCCTTATAAATGACTAAACCAGACCCTGTCTTAACAATTATATCATTAGAGAAAACTTCAAGACATTTAGAAATTCCTATGGTAAGACTAATAGAAAAGAAACAAAACAAATGAAATACTGGGGGGAAAGTGGTCTAAAACATAATATATAGTTAAGTAATTCATTTAATGAACTCACATCATCTGAGAATTAAAAGCTCACATTGAATTTCTTCATACCCTTTCTGTGAATACTAAGGAAAAAAATGAATTCAAACAACTTCTCAAAATTAGACCCACTTTTGTAATTTTCATTTAATCTGGCAGGTCTATTTCAAAGTAAAGGCAAAGAACTAGACTCTTAATCATCAGGATACTGGCCTACACATCTTTTTTTATTATTTTTTAAGACAATTCACCTTCATACCATCGAAACATGAATGTCCTCTAATCTGGACTGCTTCTCTCTGGCTTGCATTAAACATTCTTCCATGTGCTCAGCCATTGTTGAAGAGAAGTTGTGAGTTCCTTGAATCTCTCATTTCAAGCTACACACATCTGCTCTCATTCCAGTCAATTGTTCTTTGGTTGCAGGAAACAAAAGGGAATATTGACATATTGCTATGTCATTATCTGGAAGACCAAAACAGCAACAACAAAACAACAACAAAAACCCTCTTCAGTTGTAAATACCAGAACTTCACCTATACTTACTAATGGAAATCCATCCTTCCTGATAGAGTAAACGAAAGATGAGATGCAGTAATGAACGCTCTTTACCATTCATTCTAAAGTATAGGCTCATCACTGATGCCATGAACTGATAGATCTAGATCTTCTCCCTCGTACTTAGCAATCTCAAATGCAGTTATCTGTCAACTATGTCCTAATTTTCTTGCTCCCAACAAGAATCATGTGTTCTGAGCCTCCTTTGTGTTTTGGAACTCCACTGATTAACAAAACTTTAGGCTGATCCTGCTGATAGTGGTGGTTAGGGGAGGAATAAAAATGTTTGTCACGACCTACAGCTGTGGGAGCAGGCTCTCTCACCCAAGCACTGTCTCGTCTGTTGCCCGCAGTGTACTTAACAAAAGGAACCATTTAATAAAGCAGCACAAGATAAGCTTTTGACAGCTATCTTCTCATAATTAATTTCCCACAAGGAGCCATTCCTTTCAAAACTATGTTCCTGCCACAAAAAAATAGGCCTCTCTCTGAGTAGCAAAGCAATGATTTTTCCTCACTGATTATTTTTCCTGTAGTTTTAAAGATATGAATTTGTGTGTGCATATTTACATTTTCTTAACTATCTTAGCTGCTAATCACTATGTGCAATTTTAAATGTTCAAGCCCTTTATTAGCAATGGTTGAAAACATAGCTGCCATGTGTTCCTTGAAATAGGACATGTTTGATTTCTGAAATGTTGTCATATCAATTGTAAGGCCCAAAGTGGTCCCTTTGACTGAATATGCAAAGTTCCCCCTTAAGCCACCTTGAACCAGGCAGATTTGCACCGTTTTAAACTGGCACTTCATCCCTCTTTCAGCAAGCATCCTCTGCAGATTTAATGATCAGGAACATCCTTCTGATGCATGCTGGGAGATATGGCTGCAGGGTACAGACCACAGCAGACAGTGTGTCAGATGAGGCAGAGCTCCTGGTTAGGGGTGAGTATGCTAAGAGTGCAGTCTGGGACATGATCACCATAAATTATCATACCAGGGAATGGAAATGCATGCACCTGAAGCACGTCAGTCCTGTGCATCTGACTTTCAGCTTCACAATGTGTGTCATCTTTGCCTAACCTTTTGCCTTTGGAAAGATTACATGGGAAATTGCTCCTTAGCAACAGACAAAACCTCCCCTCTCCCCACTTCAGGATCAAAAACATTTGCCTTTAGTAATAAGCGGTCACTAAGTGTTTGACAAACTTAATGCCAAACAAATTTTAAAGAGTCGAGCTGCTAATACACTTTACTACAGACGTACAATTTGTTACGTGTATCTGTGTTTTTCAGATGCAAAGCTCGTGGATTCCCAGGCATATTATTCCCACCACGAACTCCAAAAACAGGAAAACTGCATGCCTAAGATGGTGACATTTGTCACTGTTAAATGACAGGAATTTATTTAAAGTCTGAAAATGTCAGCACGCAGCCTCTCTGTGCAGAAATGACACTTAAGTGGTTTCCAACTGTGAACCACACCGCCAAGTGCTGCGACCCTACAAGGCTGCGTCTTATTTGAATTAAGCAAAGGCGTAGCGCATCCATTTCCTTTAGCACAGCATTCCCCCATATGGGAAATGCAGATGCTAGCATGCATTTTCTTGCTCTCTTTCTTTTCTTTTTCACTCTCTATCAAAATACAATATGCATTGAGAAAATTTCACAAATCACAAGTGCACAGGTGTACAATGCAATGGATGACACAAAATGAACAGACCGTGTAACTTCCATTCAAGTGCTAGAGCACTGCCACAATCCCACCTAGCACCCTCTCTTTTTTTTATCCTTAACAATTATATTTTGAGTGTTGTAAATATTGCCTGTAGAACCCTTTCCACAGTCTCTGCAAATACAAACTTCACAACCCGTAGCAAGAACTTACATTTTATATGAACTGATCTTTTATCCACATGGCGTGTTTCCCACCAATTCTAATTTTTAATAATTTATTAATATAATAAAAATTTACAGCAGGAGGCACATACCAAGTTTTATCACCTCTTTGTTTGAATTGTGTATGTCTCCAAAGGTTTATTGAATTCTGGTAGTGCATCCATCATTAGTCCAATTAAAATGTTGTTTTTAAAAAGAGATATATCTGGGTAAGTGGCAGCCTGTTCATTTTTTGTGTGTTTGTTTCTGTTCAGGCAATTTGAACTTTTCCCCAAATTTATACCAAGAATGTGTATCGTATTACCCTATCATAAAACATCAGCTTTTAAAAGTGCTCATCCTCTCATAATATTCCATTTGACTAAAAATTTTCCTTTGTGCCTTCCAAAGTTACAAAGCTCATGGAAATGCAAACTCCAAATGTAGTCAAATTTATAGAAAATTGCTTTGGTCTATTTTAGATTATGCATATTTATTGTGTAATACTTGCCTAGGAAATTTAAAATGATGCTTCTAGAATTGGAGCTTTCCAAATGAATAACACAATTCAGAAGATGATAACAAGAAACTAGGTGTTTTTGTAGGGCTGTAAGGGGCAAATTTAAGTGCATCCTATCATTCTGCTTTGTAAGTAAAATTAAACTCAACAGGGTTTAGAACATAATTCAGGTTCAGCTTTTTCATGTTCTGCTCCTTTAGCCTTTGGCTTTATGCCTAGGAGATGAAAGAATGCATAAATTTTGGAATTATACTCAATAGCAATTTCAAACAGGTTGCTATTGTCTGAATATTCATGTAACATTCAACTCAAGCTTTCACATGAAGTGAGCTTGATCAAGTTGCCAATTTTTTACCGAATATTTGCATTATTTTCTAAAATTAGCAAAAATAGCTTGACTCTTCTATGGGGTTGGTCTTAAACAGATTTAAAAACTGGACTACAGATTCGGGTTCTTCGTTTTTGTTTAGTGTATGCTTTTTTCAAGTTAACAAATCCTGGTGATTGAGTGACTTGGATTCTTGAAGATAGCTCTTTTTAAGGTTGGCTTTTACAATTAAATTCAAAAGAGCTATGACCTGTCAGTCTCTTTTCTCCCACTTCATTCACTGGTTTTGTAAACTCAGGGAATTCCGATTATACAGGTCATAGCACCAAAGTTAAGCATTCTAGATTGAACTTTTCTAATGATGACTACAATTCCAGCAGCAGAATCTTTAAAACAAGTATATGCCATGTACAAATTAGAGCAGTAAAGACGACTGCACCTTCCCCTTTCTTGTAGAATCCCACCATTGGCTTGCCTGGGCAGTTCACGGAGCATGAGGAACATACCTGGGTGGGAAAGAATATGTGTTTACACATCTGTGATTCTATTTCAGTGGAGATTTGGGGGGGGGAAAGTCTATTTTCTCTGAGATTAAGGAAAGCTACTTTTTCATCATCTTCTTTTTCATTCAAGGCAAGCTGTAACATTTTTGGTGCATCTCACTAACTTCTCTGGCTCCACCAGGACACTAAGTTGGAGCGTCCATTACTTCATCATTGCCTGTTTGGAATCTGAGTGTTCCTCTTTGACTAGGGAGAGCCCACCTCTATTTTAAGGTCTATATTTCCCCCCAAATGCTTGTTTCCCTTGTTGCTTTTTTTACCTGTGAGTATCAGTGCTATTGTTCACCTCTATCCCATTATCATCATCCTCCAAAAATTGAATTTCCCCATAAATAATCATCTGAAGCATAAAATCACTTGCTCTCACATATTTAATATTCAGTGAGCCAGCATTATAACCACACCATGCATAATTTGGAGAACCATAATACAAGTAAGGAATATGTTAGAATAAATTATTTTGCTGGAATATAAAAGGAAATTGAAGGCACACCTGGACATCTGTGCACAGTTTTAGTCACTTACTCAAGTGTGCTATAACAACAATAGAGAAAGGAAGGCCAGACAGTGCTATTGAGAGCCTCTGAAAGAGGGACAGCACTGTCCTGGGAAGGAAACAGAGACCGTCAGGAGTTCACGTCACCGAGGGGAGCACGCAGCCAAGACCACAGTCTCCCGAGCAGTATGAGAGCCAACAAATAGAAAAGACCCCAGAGAAAGAAGTGTTGGTGTTTTGTTCTTTTATTTTATTTTATAGAACATAATGTCAGAAATATGTTTTCCAAAACAAGTACAAAGATAGGAAACGATCATGGTTTAAACAATAAAATGTGCTTACTTAGCTAAGCAAGGGCATGAGCTCCATCTATTCTGCCCAAAAGCAGAGAAGGCAAAAAAATGCTCACTTTGCCACACAACCTTTTATTCTTGTTGTTCTGCTGCTTAATACAAAACGGTGTCAGGAGACCCTCGGGCTCTCCTGGGAACATCAGTAATGCATTGGTTTCCTGGGCATGTGCAGCCTGTGTGCCCACCTGTCGCCAGACCCGGCCAAGAATTTTCATTTCCTGAACTAGGACGTCCCACATCAATCCAGGGTGGATTAAACTGAATTCGAGAAGAATGAATGCCTCAGTATGGAACTTGGTGAGAGACCCCTGACTGCTACTCTCACCTGTCACTTCTTATTCCTTGAGTTCAACCTTGCTTTCTATCTAACTTCCTTCAACCAGTTGCTTTTTCCAATCAATTCAATTCATTTATTCCTTCCAAGAAAGAGATTTTTTTTTCTGAATTTTTTACCTTTAATCTCTCCAACCCCCTTAGTCAACAGTATTTATTGGTTTGCTATTCATTTATTCCCTTGTCCATTCATTCATCACCTGAATTCAGTACTTGGAATGGAAAGATGAAATTAAGTCTCCCCTCTGTGACACTTTATAGCCACTAATGCACTATGGTGAGAGGTACCTTGAGAAAGCCAAAGAAGAAAGGTTCCCTGGGTTGTTTTAAGTCTTGTAAGGGTAGTAACGAAGGATTAGGAGAAAGCACAAGCTTAGCTATAGGATTGACTGCCTACTTTGTGGGGCCCATTGCAAAGTGCAAATGCAGAGCCTTCCTTAAAATTTTAACAAATTAAGACAGACGCATCAAAGCATTCATCTAAGCCCAGGGCCTCTCTAAGCTTGGGGTCCTGGGTCTCTGCAAGGCCACACAGCCATGACGCCAGCCGGACAGAGCTATTAAATCATGTGTTAATTTGCAGAAACAAAAGGACTTTAGCAAAGGAAAGAAATCAAATGCAACAAAGTAGGTCCAAGTTTTCTCATCTGTAAAAAGAGCCTTTATTAGCATTTATTTTGCTCCATGAGTCTTATGTTTTGAAAGATTTTTTATTATATTTTATCATTGCTTCATATTTCTATTTTAATCCTGACCAATGCTTCCTATCATCATGAGGTAGCTGGTGTCACTAGTATTTAATTCTGCCCAACAGCGAAGAGACATTTTAGCTAATTGTTACCCGATTTTTTCAAATAGTTGAAAATAATCTAAAGATACCAATTATTTACTGGATGAGAACCAGTTTAGGAACCTTGTTAAAAACTCTACAAATTCTCTCCATACTCTATTTTTAGTGATTCTCTCTAGCAAGAGAGGGACGTTTTCTGCCTTTTGCCCTTGGAAGGACCCAACTGCAAGAGAGACTTGAGAGCTGAGGAGTGTTAACATGCACTCTATTCAGATCTCTTACAGCTGTACACGTGGAAACCATGTCAATTTTAAAATGTGTCTGTATTTTTACATTTTAGAAGTCTGTAAAAAAATTATTTACAGATTATCTGGTCACTTCTGAAAGCCTCCAAGCTCCAAAATACATCAGTATTTAACACAACTATTGGCAGCAGACTTGGCCCAGTGGTTGGGGCGTCCGTCTACCACATGGGAGGTCCGCGGTTGAAATCCCGGGCCTCCTTGACCCGTGTGCAGCTGGCCCATGCGCAGTGCTGATGCGCGCAAGGAGTGCCCTGCCACACAGGGGTGTCCCCCGCGTAGGGGAGCCCCACACGCAAGGAGTGTGCCCCGTAAGGAGAGCCGCCCAGCGCAAAAGAAAGTGCAGCCTGCCCAGGAATGGCACACACAGAGAACTGACACAACAAGATGACACAACAGAAAGAGATACAGATTCCCGTTCTGCTGACAATAGAAGTGGACAAAGAAGAGCACACAACAAATAGACACAGAGAACAGACAACCAGGGTGGGGGGGAGGGGAGGGGAAATAAATAAATAAATAAATAAATCTTAAAAAAACAAAACAAAAAAACCCACAACTATCTTTTGGAAAAGAGAGTTTGCATAGGTTTTCTTTGTAATGTGCAATGAGTTTATTATACTTGGAGATTTCAAATCCTTCATATGGTAATGAATTAGACTCAAAAAAGTATCCAGTGAAATGGAAAAAAAAAAAAAAGACCAATAGAAATAAAAAGCAAAGGTCGGTATGCCAATACATGCTAAATAAAGACCAAAGGAAAATGACAAATATTTTTTCAATGTGATTTTAATATTAGTTAATATGGATAGTAAAAAAAATTTTCAAATACTTCTTGTTTTACACAGAATAGAAGTTAATCAGATAAAACTTTTGCTTTTACAATTTAAACATAACTTTAAAATAGAGCTATAATATGTCCTCTCTCATAGGAAATTTAATCTTATTCATGCACTGTTTTATTGGGATATCCCACATCATTATGGAAATATGATCCCTGTGTCCCTGTTTTGGGATGATATTTTTAAAAATAGTTTGCACCAATCCCTTATTTTCCTAGCTGAAGCTTTTCCTACATTAACTAGTATGGTGGATGTCTATAAAATTTCTTTTAGACACTGAAGAGCAGTTTAGATTCTCTTTTCTTATACTTTTCATATGGTTGCTTGCTAATTTGTAGGCCTCTTTAAAAACTGAGCAAAAAGTACTATTTTTGTCAATCACGTGTTTTGAATTATCTGCACCACATTTAGTTAAGAGTTAGCTTAATGACTGAAAGGACCTGACTGACCACAGGGATTGAAGAAATCAGCATGTTTATAGCTGCTAAGAAAAAATAAGCAAATGAATGAATTGCCATTGAATACAGATAAACTGATGGAAATTTAATCTCTTGTATTTCACGCATTCAATAAGTATATCAAGAGCCCAAAAGAAACCAAGCTCTCTCCAAAGCTCTGATATTTGTCAGCTCGCCTTAGACTTTATCTGGTTTTCTGTGGGAACATTTTCCTGCTTTTGAAACAGATACTTTCCCTTCAACCTTCTATTTTGAGAAAAGTTCTAACCAACTGGGTTTTATACCATTCATAGTTTTGAGTCAGAAATTATAAGGTGATCACATTTCATTATCTATTTTGTTCCTTGGACTTAACCCATTTTTCTAACACATCTGTTCCAAGATACAAATAATGATCACACACTGTCCCTACATACTGGTGTAAGCATGGTTTGTGGGGTTATGTTTTAAATGCCAATTTCAATCATTGCTTGTGGAGTGCCTCTTGCATGCCAGGATAGGGTTTGAGCGCCAAAGGGAGGAAGGCGTGTAATGCTCCCTGCTGTCCCAGGAGGCAGTGTGGCATTCCTCCTGAAAGGTATGGAGAGTCCTCCAACACCCAAAACCAGGAAGGCGCATGGTCAGATTTACAATCTAAGAAGACCCTTGTGGGAACTTCAAAGTGTTTTAGAGGAGAAGGAGCACAGGCCTTGCTAGTAAGTGAACAGGAGGCAATAGCAAAACACCTGTCAAGGGAAGAAGAGCCTGAAATATGGCAATAACAACAAACTGGAAAAGTGTGTACAAGAGATACAAGAGATAGGAAGAAGGCAGAATGTCCAGGATTCAGTGGCCCACTGGCTATGAGGAAGAGAAAGGGGAAGCGAGAATGACGGCCTCTCTAATGCTTACTTGAGTAGCCATCGGGAGGGAGACCCTACGTTCTGGGTCGACCAAGACGGTACCAAGTTATGCTTGGTACAGAGTAAGCATCACAAGGCTCCTTTACTGCTCAGAATCCTCCTGGTTCAGATGATCGATTATGCCGTCACCCTAGTGAAGAATGATCATGTAATCAGGAAGATTGGGAGAGAAGTGGATTGGGAGTGAAAGAACAGGACTTAAAGTAAATCTCTCCAAAGAGAAATATCCAGTAAGCAAAGAGATCTGTGTCCATGGAGCTCAGGACAGAAACTTGGGAGTTGAGGTGTAGGTTTGAGCACTGTCAGCATACTAAAGTCAGGCAGAATAAAACTGCAGTGATGGAGTGTGAAGAAGGAGAAGGCAAGAAGGTGCAGCTGGAAACACTAGTGTTGAAGAGGGGAAGGAATCTGCAGAGACAGAGAGCTGGTGGGAGGAAAGCCAAGAAAACCAAGGCATCAAGACAGAAGAGAATTTCAGAAAGGAGAAAGTAGACAAGATGTTCAGTGCAAGTAGAGGAAGAACCACTATACAGCATCCCACAGGATTGAGCAATTCGGAAGTAAGAGATAACCTTGGCAAGTCATGCATCGTTCAGTGCATGATGAGTGTAGAAATAACTAAGTTACCAGCGGTTGAGGAGAGGTGAGTAACAACATGCAAAAGGCAGGTGCTTTGAGGTCAGACAGACCTGCACTCCTAGCCCCACCAACTCTTACTAGCTGCATGGCTTTAGGCAGGTTTCTTCATTTTAACCTCTCTGGCCCTTCACTGATTCATTTAACATGTAAGCATCAAACGTTCATACAGAACTGATATGTAGCTACCCATGACCAAACTATGTCCCCAATACTTCTTGGGGACACTTCTTACAATGAAGGGAGCTTCTTCAGAGTATAATTGTTACAGATGTATGAGCAGCACATTTCACTCTCTGACTGTAAACTCCATGAATAATAATTAACATGGCTAATGTTATTAAGTACTTCCTCTATGACAAGCACTGTGTTAAAGTCTCCATATGAATTATTTCACTTTATCCATTTAGCATAATATATCATAGCCATATGAGAGGGGTACCATCTTTAGTTCCAATTTGTAGTAAAGGAAACTAAGACTGAGAGAGGTTTAAAACGTATTGAATGTCACATTAACAAGGGAAAAATATTGAGTAGAGTTCAAGCTTCAAAACAAGTGTATTCAATTACTATCCTTCCTTCTATCACAAATATCAGGTTTTTCTCTCATTTTATTCATCATTGTATTTCCTGGATCTACCTAATTCCTGACATATTATCGCACTTGAAAAATATTAATATATGTAGAAGAAGGGGAGGGAGGGAGGGAGAGTTTTATAGAAACCAGAGTATGGTATGACAACTCTGCCTTGGAATCAGAGAATCTTTATCAAGAAGTTGATATGTGGGGTGGATCTTAAAATACAAATAGTCATTTGGTAAGCCAAAAAGAAAAGAGAAGACCTATTGCATCAGTTTCCAAATACTATTTTAACTCCCACCTACCTCTAACGAAAGGTTTCACATACTCCAGTCTTCTAAAGTTCCTTATCTTTGACCACATGGCCATGAGATCCCTAACACTCTTGCTCGCTTCTTTCTCTCTTATCAGCTTGGTCTAAATGACCACTAGTTGTACAGAAAAGTCTTAACTCACTCTGACCTCCTTGCCTCACCAATCATTTAAAATATCAAATTCTAATGACTGTTTTTTCAGGAAATCCTGTGGATTTCCTATCCACACCCCTTTAATTTTGATGGGAGGAATCACTTCTAGACAAACATCACCGGAAATATTAAGCATCAATAAATAATTGATCTCTTTCTACACAATTTCTTCTTCTCTCATCGTGAACTTTCCTCCATTTGCCACCATGATGGGACAAGGTCAGAATTCCTAATTGCTTTTCAAGTGATTTTTTTAAATTTACACCTTTAAAAAATTTTATTTAAGTATATTGCTCATGCAATAAGTGTATACTAAACAATAAGTAAACAATAAGTGTATACTAAAAGTTGTGAACTTATAAAACAAACATACATAACATCATACAGGACTCTCATACCTCACCTCACCCTACCACCAATACTTTGCATTGTTGTGAAACATTTTTAACTAATGATTACAGAGCATCCTCAAAATAATACTATTAACCAAAGTGTCTTATATTTGGTATATTTTCCCCCAACCCAACCTATTATCATTATTAGTACTATATCATTTATACATGAACATACATAAACAATAAGTATATAGGAAAAGTTGTGAACTTACAAAGCAAACATACATAATATCATACAGGGGTCCCATACATCAAGCCACCACCAACACCTTGCATTGTTGTGAGAATTTGTTACAAATTATGAAAAAATTTTGTCAAAATCTTACTACTAATTATAGTCCTTATCTTACATTTGGTGTATTTTTCCCCCAACCCACCCTATTATTATTTTTAAATATATTTTTATGACAGAAGTTGTAAACCTACAAAACAATCATGCACATGTGCAGAATTCCCATACAACACTCTTCTATCAACTCACCACGCCACGGTGGAATATTTGTTACGTATTAAGAGATAATAATAATATTACCAGGGCCATAGCATACATTTGGCACACTTCTTTCATACTCCCCTGTTATCAACATAGTATATATTTGGCTTAGAAGCAAGAATATTACATTATTATTGTTAACCACAGTCCATAGGTCACTCCAGTTGTGTATTTCCCATGCTTCTCCACAATTGCACCCAGCAATTGTGGTGTACATATGCTCTAGATCACAAAGAACACTCTTGCACCTGTACCATAAACCACAATTCTCATCTACCTGGGTTTATTGTGGTATTCAGTCCCTAGATTATTTTCTAGCTTTCCATCAATTGACATTTACATCCATAGACTACCATTTTGGCCACATACTTATTTATAAACCAGCTGTTACTATAATGTGTTACCATCAGGTCTATATATTTCCACACTTTTACAGTAAAAATAATTAAAATTTCTACATAAATTAAACATCAGTAGTCCATTTCAGTCCTCCTCTTATCCCCTTTAAGAATCCACCACCTACCAGCAGGTCTTGAAGATTTTTTCTACATTTTCTTCTAGAAGCTTTATGGTTCTTGCTTTTATATTTATGTTTTGATTCATTTTGAGTTAATTTTTGTATAAAGTAAGGCATATGGGGTGTTTTTCCTTCTTTTGGCTATGAGTATCCAGTTCTCTCAACACCATTTATGCAATGAACTGTTCTGCCCAAACTGGGTGGGTTTGACAGACTTGTCAAAAATCACTTGACCATAGATGTGAGGGTCTGTTTCTGAACCATCAGTTCAGTTCCATTGATCTGTGTGTCTGTCTTTATGCCAGTACCATGCTGTTTTTACAACTATAGCTAGGTAACATGATTTAAAATCTGGAAGTAAGAGTTCTCCAACTTTACTTTTCCTTTTTAAGATGTCTCTTGCTATTCAGGACTGCTTATCTCTACCAAATAAATTTGATAATAATGTTTTCCATTTATTTTAAAACTGCTGGTGAAATTTTTGTCAGGATTGCATTGAATAGCAATCTGAGTAGAATTGACATCTTAATGATATTTAGTCTTCCAATCTGTAAACATGGAATGTTCTTCCAATTATTTAGTCTTTTTTTATTTCTTTTAACAATGAGTTGTAGTTTCCTGAATGCAAGTGCTTTACATCATTCCTTAAGTTTATTTTTAAAAAGTAGGTTCTATCTGTCATATTTTATTTTCACCAGTCTTGACACTTCAGTTACTTTTACTGATATAATCTTCATTTCTAGACTTTCTTCCAAGCCTATCTCTCTTGTCTTTTCTTTTTAGACTGTAGCACACCTTTTAGTATTTCCTTCAAAGCTGGTCTCTTGGTTACAAACTCTCAGTTTCTGTTTATCTGTGAAAATTCTAAAATCAGTCTCATTTTTAAAAGACAGTCTTGCTGGATATAAGATTCTTGGCTGGAAGTTTTTCTCTAATAGTATCTTAAATATATCACACCATTTTCTTCTTTCCTCCATGGTTTCTGATGAGAAATTGGCACTGAATCTTACTGGATATCCCTTATATGTTGTGCATTGCTTTTCTCTTGCAGCTCTCAGAATTCTCTCTTTGTCTTTGGCATTTGACATTCTGATTACTATGTATCTTGGAGTTGGTCTATTCAGATTTATTTGGATGGGAATACGTTGTTCTTCTTGGACATAGATATCTTTGCCCTTTAATAGTGTTGGGAAGTTTTCTACCATTATTTCTTTAAATATTCCTTCTGTCCCCTTTTCCCTTCTCATCTTCTTCTGGGACACCAATGACATGTATGTTTGCACATCTCTTGCTTTTGTTTAGTTCCCTGAGTCCTTGTTCAATTTTTTCCATTCTTTTCATCCATTCTTTTGTATGTTTAATTCTGGAAGCCTTTCTCAAGCTCACCAATCCTTCTGCTTCCTCACATCTATTATATGGTTCTAGTTTATTTTTATTTCATTTATTGCAGCTTTCATTCTGATAAGATCTGCTGTTTTTCTATTTATGCTTTCAAATTCTTCTTTGTGCTCATCCAGTGCCTTCTTAATATACTTAATCTCTTTAGTCATCTCATTGAATTTGTTAAAGATATTTGTTCACACACCTATGTTTAGTTGTCTCAACTCCTTTATGTCATCCAGAGGCTTATCTTGTTCCTTTAACTGGGCCATATCTTCCTGTTCTTGGTGTGGATTGTAATTTTTTGTTGGTGTCTTGGCATTTGGCATACTAGATGTATTTATTCTGGGTGCAGTTTCTCTCTTTAATTTAGGGCTTTCTTCCCCTTTCTCTCTTGCTGGTTGTGTAGTAGGAGCCAAAGATGTAGTTGGTGCTGCAAGCTGTGGAGGCGCAAGCTGCCCTCATTGCCCCAGGGACCAATGAAGCTTCTCCCAACTTTCTCCTTTGCCAGGGGTAAGGGCAGAGCCACAGCCTTGTGTAATAATCCAAGTTGTGCAGGCCTAAACTGTAGTTGCCCAGAGAGACTGATGAAGCATCATGCCCCTTTCTCCCCTACCTGGGGCAGGAATGGAGCTGTAGGTGTGGGCAGCAATCTAGGCAGTGCACATCCAAAATGCCTGCAGTTGCCCCAGTAGACTTCCAACTATTCAGTCTGTGCCAGCCAAAGGTATCTGCAGTTACCCAGAGAGGCTGGTGCAGGACCCACCAGCCTCCTGCCCACCAGACTTGGGAATGAAGCCTAGTCTAGGGCTGCGGGCTGATCTGGGTGAAAGAAAATGGTCCTTACAGTCAGCCTGATTTTCAGTCAGCCTGGCTTCCCCTCATGCTGTGGGCAGAGTCAAAATGGTGGCTCCCAGCCTCTTTCTGATTTGGACAGGTTCAAACTTCAGCTGTTCTTAGGGTTATACATTAGCCAGATGAATTTACTAATTAGTAGCTGAAATTAGTGGCCAACCATCTCTTCCTCCCCTGTTTTTGGGAAGTGGAGCTTCCAATTCCAGTTGCAGAACAGCTCCCTAGGTGGCTTGTGCCTCCAGTGGAGGATGGCACTGGCCTCTGGGGCATGGAGCCTCTACTTATGAGTCTTCTCTGAAGATGGGCAGTCTCCTCCTTCCATTCCTTCAAGGATGTTGCAGGATGCTCTTCTGGTCTCCTGGAGCCCCCAAACAGGTGCTTCAGCTAGCTCCAGAGAGCTCTGGGTGTTTACTAACTCCCTGTAGCAGGAGCTGTCTCTAGGAGCTCCTGACTCCATAGCCAACTTGCTGGTTCTCCAATTGTTGTGTTGTTGTGGTTTTTTTTTTTTTAAAGAAATGCACTTTTTAAAAAAATTTATTCTATTTATTTCTCTCCCCTTCTCCCCTGTTGTCTGCTCTCTGCATCCATTCATTGTGTGTTCTTCTGTGTCCACTTGCATTCTTGTCACGTGGCACCAGGAAACTGTGTCGCTTTTTTTGTTGCATCATCTTGCTGCATCAGCTCTCCGTGTGTGCGGCACCACTCCTGGGTGGGCTGTGCTTTTTTCACGCAAGGTGGCTCTCCTTGCAGGGTGCACTGCTTTCATGTGGGGCACCTCTACATGGGGGCACCCCTGCGTAGCATGGCACTCCTAGTACATGGCAGCACTGTGCATGGGCCAGCTCACCACATGATTGGGAGGCCCTGGGTATCAAACCCTGGACCCTGCATATGGTAGGCAGACGTCCTATCAGTTGAGCCACAACTGCTTCCCCACAGTTGTTTTTCAAAGTGTCTGATCTTCATTCCAATTGTTGCTGGTGTTCTTTCAGCCTGTGAAATTTGTTGTTTCCTGCATTGCATGGGCAAATTATACAAGAGGTATACAAAATCATTCTCTATGTTTAATGTCAAGAAGGGCTATCCTAAACTCACTAATAATATTTGGGCAAAGTATCAAGAGTATGTGTTATCTGTCCATTTGTTTGGGAAAAATATCCCACTGATTGTCTTTTCATATACTTTGTATAGACACAGCCTAAACCAAACAATTGTTTCTTTAACCTAACCTTTTTGTTTCCCTGAATGCATTCTGTTTTCTGTGTCTGTCACCTAGACTGTTTTAGCAAGTCTTTTGAGTATGGAGCAGTAATTTGTTTTCATGTAGAAACTGAGAATAGACAGTTTTGCAGGGCATAAAAATACTACACAGCCCATTAGCAAAAGCCCAAATGTGGTCACCAAAACTCAAGCTGCAAGCAAAAGTTGAGCTGAAGTCAGCCTAATGCCTTGTCATATCTCCAGGAAAAACAATGGAAAATTGGTAAGTTCATTTCCATCACTACCCCCAAAATGCTGTTCTATTTTGACCTGTGTTTCAAAATATTCAACTCAATTATTTTCTTGATTTTGTGGACTGTAAAATCCCATGTAGTCTGGCCTCTGAATGATTCTTCACCAAACCATACAAAGTCCATGCCAAGTGATGAGAAAGGGCTAGCATTATTTGGAAAACACTTTTACTGCATTTTACTGCATATTGGATTTTGTCCTCCCAGTAACACCTGGCAAAGGTATATGTCTCCATTTCACTAAGGAATCCTTAATTTGGAATTACAAAGACAATTAACTCTCTAATGAGTTAGAATAACTGAAGTGAAAGAGAAAAAAAAAAAACAGGCTCAACACCAGATGAAGATTGATATTTCCAAAAAAGGAATAAGTGACTTGCTCTTGGTAAAAATCTTTCAATTATGTCTCTTTTCACTTTTTTAAATATGTAGACATTATTATTTTGTACACTTGGGCGGGAATCTGATTTGAAACAATATCGTAAAAATGGGCAGGTCACAAATACATGGGTCTGCATTATTCTTTGAGTGTATCAGTAGATTTTTCCTTTGAAAATGTGTTGATCATTGCTGAGTTACCAAAAACTGAGGGGAGGAGGGAGATGTGGGTAGGCACTGGCATGATGGGAAATAAAAGGGGTGGCTGTAAAGTTATATTAATATAATAGAGTGAGAGAAGTACATAAATCCAAGTATGCAAAATTACTGGAGAAAAGTCTGCTGTATTTTTGCTGACTTTGAAAAAACAAGATCTTCGGGAAGCTAGAACACATAGCACAGGATCTAGTTCATAGCTGGTGCTCAGTAAACATTAGTTTAATCTCAAGAGCACAATTTAAAAGTGGCCCTAGTTTTTTGAAGTGTCTGTGACGGTGCCCTTTTGACCTAAGGGACACAAGTTGGTCTTGTCTGCATAACCCCGTGGGGATTTGAAGCTCACTCTGGCATGAGCTGGATAACCACGGGCAACTCATTTTACTTCTCTTGGCCTTGGTCTCCTCATTTGTAAAATGGGGAGAATAATGCCTTATTTGCAGGCTTACTCAGAAATTTAAATGAGATTTCACATGGCTGCGTGCCTCTCAGTAGGTGGTAGATGGGTCATTTGACTTTCTTCACTCTAGGAAGCATCTGATTACCGTAACCCTTAAGATTACGAGGTAGATCTTGGTACTTCATTGCTTGTGTGGGCAGGACAAGTGCCTACATTTATCCAACAAGTGATCCTACATGATTATCCATGGACTGAAACATCCTATAGCATTCTGATTGTTTTGTCCATCTTGATCACGCTTTGGTGATACACTCTAAAAGTGATTGGGAGCATTTTGTCTGCTGCTCCTTCCTCGGAGTCACATTGACATGTTGATAGACTTGGCACAATTGTGTTCTCTGCCAGTTGATTGCCATTATAATAAACTGGGAAGCACCAGCAGGGCCATCTCAGTATATTCAGTTAACTGAGCCAATGAAATCTTTCATCAGTTTCCTGGAGCAGGCTGCTTACATTAAAATGTATTTATATGCAGTGAAGATTCCACTGGGATGACAACCATTCTTGAGCAAAAAAAAATGCAATGGCTATCTAAGAGTGCAAGGAAATTTCCTATGTGTGAAATAAACACTGAAATGCTTCAAGTACTGTTACAACAACTCACCAAGAGGCTATGACTGAGTAAAAAAAAAAGTTAAATATACAAATTATATTTCATTCTAGATAATACATATAGATGAGACTATAATATTGAGGTCATAGTCTTAAGAGTGCTGATTTCATATCAGTGACAAACATCACCATCTACATATCTAATGGTCACCATCTTGAAATCACATGTAATAGACACCAAATATATATTATCTAATTAAGTTAAATCACAGTATTCAATATTTTTAACACATAAATATGGATCCTATGAACGTTTACACAAGACTTTGCCATACCTTCAGTTTAACTGGCAATGAAGCCAAGTAAAATTAAAGACAAAGAGAAGGAAGTTTTTCTAAATACCATCAAGGGCACTGAAGGATTTGGAAATAATTGTAAAATAGAACAGTTGCAAAAAGATCAAAAGAATTGAAACAAAATTGTATGAAAGATTTTTCAAGTTCCTGTGGGCTTATGTCTTAGATTTCTAAACATTCTAGGTTAAGGTATAAAATCTCAAGGAAAAGCAATGTTTTTTGCAAACCACTTATAAGGTAATCATCTATACCAAAGTGTCACCATTCTCATTTATCAGCATTCTGATCTGGCTAATGCACGTGTTCATGAATCACAGAAAAGTATGGTATAAAACAAGTCTCTTTGAGTTACATGTTTTGTTCAGCCAGTTATTGGTCCATATAACAATTTCCTTCATGCCAAATCAAGAAATAGAACTGTTATTAGTAAACTTCATTTGAAGTACCTAATCACTGTTGCCAAGACATTTTACAAGCTGATCTGCATCGTTAAATCAAAGCTCATATATTTGTCTTGCAACCTCAACTCACAGAATGTTAAGTCAAGCTAATAAGCAGCATTGATCAAACCACACTGAACGAGATAGTCTGCATTAGAGATGCTCTCCCAGTAATCCATCCGTTAGATGGAACGTCTGTTACAAATTACCCATCCTGCAGGACTGCTCTATTTAAGTGCTTCTGCAAGAGCCCACTGTCTCCATTTCTCCGAATGAGTTAGATGGTGGCCTCATGATCATACCAAGTTCACTGACACCGTGGAACAGCGGTCATCCTTCAATCTGTGCTGAGCTTTAATGGTACATTGCATAACAGCAAATGTCTACCTATAATAGTGTAACAAAAATCCTCAGAGTATCAGCCAGCAGCCATCAAGAAACCACTGTGACCATTCTTTCTCCATTATATCTAAGCCATTCTCTAAGTTAAGCACTTAGGAAGTAAAAGCTATTGTTTTTTAAGTCCCCAGGGGACCATTCGTTTGTTCAGATAGTTAAAATATGAAATTAATGACTTCAGATACATATTTGTCAACTTACATTCTTTTCCTTGACCATGAAATATGTCCCTAGCCTCAGACAGGTATCTTGTCAAAAATGTTCTTGATATCAAGGAAAATCATGGAAGAAAATTTAAATAAATAAGTGCAAATTGATACTCTAGGGGAAAAAATGCATATCAAGAAGGTGTCCTACTTAAAGTTTAGTCCAAATATTATCAAGGGTGCACCTGTCTTAAAGAAAATGGCTTTATAAATGTGTTTGCCCTAATAATTCCAAAGTCACTTCATGGTGTGCTTGTGAAAATTAGTCATAAGACTATCATAAATTAATAGTGAGACTGAAAAATTTTTAAGTCCATATAGCTATACATTATTTCCTGGATCTTAATCTGCATTGCAGAAGGGTTATAAGTTAAGTACAATAACTCCAATATTGGATTTATAGAAAGCTATACAGAAGCATGGTACATTGAATATTGTAGAACCCATAGGGTATTTTCCAACAGGGTTTCATTTGTTCTTAGAATTTTTGTAATATTAGCTTAGTAATTAATTTTGGGTTGCTTGAGTTTTTACATAAGCAAATTGAACATTTTAAATTATTCTTACCGATTTGTACATTAGATCTCAAATATCTATTTTTCCATTTCAGAAAGATCACCTTCGATGGATGGACAATATTACTTTTGTATTGGAATATATAAAGAGCTTATAACTTCAACATATGTAAAACTTTATTAAATTTTTATGCCTGCTTCACCGTCTGGAATTGTTGGTTAATTTACCCTTCAACTGAAGTTTGTGAAAATTGACTGGGAAGTATTTGTGTTTTCTAAAACAGAACGTAATGTTTCTTAAATAAACATTTTAGAAGTCTCTATATCATGTAAAACTTTTAATATGTCATATATTCACATAAACACATACAGTAGTATTTCCCACCTTATTTTTCTGTTCCGGATAATAATATCTTTTAGGTACAGTGATCTGGAGGGTCTGACATGGCATTTAAATACTCCAGCCACAGATGGCACTGTAACTTTAGCTCACAACTGACCGGTTGGATCACGCCCATCAGCCCATCCAGCCTCAGCGAGTTCAGACTCCTAAGGACATGCAGTGCTCACAAATCATGCTGAACAGGGTAAATGTCATCAAAGGCCAATTATGTATGACCAGCATGGGGAAGGGGTCCTGCGTTTTGCTTACAATGTAAGTAGGAGTACCATACTCTAAATATGATTGTAAGGGGCTACTCTGCAAAGTATCCTTGGAGATTACCACTGTCCTTAAAATCATGCTGACCCGGGAAGCAGATGTGGCTTTAGAAGTTGGGTGCCTGCCTACCATACAGGAGGTCCCAGGTTTGGTTCCCAGTGCCTCCTAAAGAAGATGAGCCAGACAGCGAGCTGATGCAATGGGCTGACACAACGGGCTGGCATGACAAGCTGACAAAACAAGGTGATGCGATGAAAAGACACAATGAAGAAACCCAATGAGAGATACAACAAGGGGAGGGAGGTGACTCAAGCCATTGGGTGCCTCCCTCCCACATGCAAGGTCCCGGGTTCGATTTCTGGTGCCTTCTAAAAAGAAGATGAGCACACAACGAACAGACGCAGAGAGCAGACAGTGAACATAAACAACGAGGGGATGGGGGAGAAATTTTTAAAAATAAGTCTTTAAAAAAAAAAAACTGGCAACAACACTACAATAATTATATATATATATGTATTGGAAAAGCTATTTACTAAATTATCACAATTACATTTGCCAGCAAAAACTTATTGCAAAGAGAAAATGGAGATATTTTTAATGATTTAAATAGACATTCCCCAAACCTTCCTACAGCCTTCAAAGGCTTCCATCACATTTTTATCCCATGATTTTCAAATTTCTTTCCTATGACTTTTCTCATGTGTTATCCTATGATTTCCCATCACCCTCTGAACAATATCCAAACCCCTTTCCCTAACTTTCAATTCCCTTTTATCTGGCACCTCCTGCCCTTTCTGATTTTGTCACTCTTCTCTCTTCTCTTCCTTACTATGCTCCACCACACCAGAATTTTCTGTTTCTTAAACATGACTAAGTCGTTATCATGGGATTTGGCCATGGATGGGGGTTGTTTAGTTGTGTTTTGTTTTGTTTTGTTTTGACTGGAAAGCTCTTCTGTGGTGTTGTGTGGATGGTTCTGTCTCTCAGCTCCCTATCTCGTGTTGCCCACCCCTCTTCCACCCCATCTTCATCCTATTTTGTTCTCTCTTGTACACATACTACTGTCTGAAATGACCTCATTCGTTGTTCTTTGAAGGGCTCCTTCCCACCAGAATGTAAAACGCACGAGGGCAGGGTCCTTCCTTATCTTCTTTACTGCCTTATCCTCAGAATCTGGCATGTAGTAGATATTTTCTAAGTATTGTTTTTGAGCAAATGATTAAATGTATGAATGAATGAATATGCAATTTCCCCCAAATATTGTAATTAATTTTTAAAATCATATAAATGGGGAAGGATGTACAGAATATGGAGTCATAATTGAATAGATAACAACCATAGGCACAATATTAAATCTATTGCTGTGTCATATAACACATGTCGCTAAGGTAGAGAGGAAGACAGTGAAACAGAAGGAAACTTCGTTTGGAAACGGTGTGGTGAAAAGGGCCGTGGGGAGTTCCCTATGGCAAAACCACAAAACAGGTCCCTGAAGCTTGGCACATCCTTAATTAAATCCCTTCGAATTTTCTCACAACTCCTTCCCCCCTTCCACACTCTGTTCTTTTCAACACACACACACACACACACAATCTCACAAGGAATGTTCATCTAAATATTAAAAACTAAATGCAAAATAGCAAAGAATGATTGATATCATAGATTCTAGCTACATGTAGAGTAAGGGAAAGAAATTACATAAGAGAGCTAAAGAAAAGTCCTGTATGTCCCCTAAGATTTTTGGGGCCCAAGAGTGGAGTTTTTGTGCTATCAGTTGATCTATCAGTCACCAAAGGACCCAGCACCATATACCTTGCCCTGTTTGCATCTGTGAGGTCTCTAACTTGTGGCCTCAATACAAAGCCATCTGCTCACTGACCTCAAACTTGGGACCTCTGACAAGCTTTAACCTACTGCAATAGATGCCTCCCCACATTTATTAGTCCTCCCCTGGGTTTCATACAGTCACTTCTTAATTTGTATGTTCACAAGCTATACCTAATTCAGTTCTTACCGGTCATCCGTGATTTCCTTGGTGCCCATCCGGCCAGCTTTCAAACCCTGATGGCCCCTGTTTCTAGTGATGAGCAAACGTAGTGTAGCTAAGGAAACACTGGCACAGTGTTGGCTCAGCCCCCTGCCAGTTCATGGTTTACATTTCCTATGGACCCAGCACTATCACTGCTCAACTGTTATTGAATCTGCATTACATTGCTCACAGTGATTATTCCTGACCTTTTCAACCCTCTTCAGGCCACAAACGAGCTCTTCCAACTTCATTGGCATTGATTTGAATTGAAATGAATTGCATTAAATTAAAAAGATAACTTCTGAGATTCTCTTCCAAGCTTCCCCTTAATTTCTACCACTTTTTTCTCCCAATTTATCCAAGCTTGAAATTTTGGAATAATGTTTCATTGCCACTCCTGATTCTGCCTCTACAACATCTGGTGTGTCACCCCACCTTCAGTTCTAAAGCATTCCCTGGCTCTCCATTACCCAGACTTGTCCTGGTGTTTATGATCCTCAGGCTCCTCAACCGACTTTTCTCTACCTGTATATCTTCCTGTCACTCTGATCAAGGTTATACCATCTTCTCTCCCTCCCTTCAAATATGTCTTCAATGTTTAGCCTTTGGCACATTTGGTTATTTATGCCCTTTTGGTCATGATAAAAAAGCCACTTTTCCATCTTTACTACTAACCCTGATCAGACTGTTTCCTTAGAATCTTCAAAGTGAAAAACCCAGCAGGAACAAATCCTTCCAAGTTCAATATCTTAAATAATTGCCTGTGTCCCAGAGATATGAAGTAAGTCCCCAAAGCACCTGGCTAGAAAGTGGCAGAGTCTGCAGGGGAACCTAAGGCTCCCAGTATCTGCTCAGCCTCATCTTTTAAATCTGTGGTTATTTGTCTTTGTATGGTAGTTTGTCCATCTCTTTCAACCTTTAAAAAAAAATATGTAGCAATGGGAAGCACACAGAATATCCAATCATGAGTTTGTAAAGGAGGAATGTTTTGATTTTGTTTAAAAATTCCTTCTCTTGATCTTCCAATACATGGTTGAATATTTTGGTTAGAGAATTTCATTGATTACATAGTACATCTCCAATAAGTCTCAAGTCTCTATTCAAAAGTGAGTTTTCCATTACCCTATAGGTACATTTTTAATCATTCTTAAAATGTCATTGCATTATGTGTTTACCTACCTTGCTGTTTGCTTCCAGACTGGCTAGATGTCCTTTCACCTTTTCCCAGATTACTTGGCATTTTTCAATTCAGAGGGGTTTGTTTGGAATAATTACATCTAATTGGAGATTCTCTTTTCAGGTTACTTATGGTAATATAACCAGTCTTGACACCAATCAAGGAATCATTGCAATTTTAGCTCTTCATAAACGAAAAGAGCTCTCAGTTATCACTTGTAACTCAGTTACCAGTGATGGTTAATTTCATGTGTCAACTTGGCTAGGTTACTCTTGTCCAGTTGTTTGGTCAAGCACTGGACTTCTTACTACAGTGAGAATATTTTATAAATAGAATTTGCAATCTGTAAGTAATTGATTGCATCTATAATTCAACAAAGGAGTTGCCATCAGCATTGTGGGTAGTCTCATGCCAGCGTTCTTAAAAGCCAGAATTTAGGGTTTAAGAGGGGGAAGAATTTCTGCCACAACTTCAGCATTGCCTCTTGCTGGAATTTCTACCCAGGCAGTTTTCCCCGAGGAATTCAGACAAAGGACTTCAACGTCAACTTTATCACCATTTTCAGCTTCCAGCCTGCCGTATGGAGTTAGAGCTAGCCGGCCCCGTGGTCATTTCAACCAGTTTCTCATTCTCTCTTAAGTCAGCAACCAGACTAGCCTGTTGGGTAAATTTAAATTACTCTTTCAGTTGTTTATTACAAACCTCTATTGATACAGTTTGTGCTAAATACTGTTCTAGGCACTAGGGATGCAATTGTGAACCCACTACAGGCACAATTTTAGCCCTCCTCTACCTGAAATCTAAAAAGGAAAGCAGCCACCCCTAAAATAATCACAGAAGTAAATTGAAAGTTTCCACTGTGATTTCAACTAAGAGTACATGCTACAATGGATGTACATAATAAAGTGATTTTATCTAAGTAGAACTGTCAGAGAAGTCTTCTCCAAGGAATTCAAGCTTGAGTGAGAAATTTGATATTTGAAGCCTATTTAGCTTGACTAAATATTAACTTTTTTTTTGAAATGTTTTATCATTAGTTACCCATAATCTTTAAATTGCATCTATACAAAGTGGTCCTTTGTACTGTAATGGTTCATTGTATGTGCTTGATCTAAACAATTAAAGTAAAAGTTACTCTTTAGGGTCTCCATTATTGTATTTTTTTCTCTGCATTAATCTAACTTACCAGATAGTAGCTAAACTGCCCTTCAGTTGGTTTTAGAAAGGCAGTTGGCAGCGCTTTGCTTCTAGGACGCTTCCATGCTTGCTTCCCTTTCTCTGCACCATACTCCAGCAATGTGTTTGGAAGTAGAAGTCTGTCCCCAGAAAAGTACTTATAAGCTTAAAAAGGGATTAATTTAGGCTAACATGGCATAGCTGGTATCAAGATTTTTATTTTAGTTTTATTGCATTTAGGGCAAAGACCTTTAATGTTTTGAATCCCAGTAAAGTTCATTTTTTTTCCAAAATCTTCTTTGTAAGAAAAAGAGTGGGAAAGCCCCCAAGTCAAATAAAAAAGAATATATTTATAACATAAAAAGTAACATATAGCAATAGTCATCTTAGTTGAATCAGTAGGTCCCAGATTCTGGCAGAGAATGTGGTTACCGAGTGAGAGAAACCAGGCAGCTTGCCTTGGTGTGGTGAGTCGGTGCCAACTTTAAAGGATTTGGCCTCCCCAGGAGCTGGCCGATTACCCACGAGGACGCCAAAGCCTGACACCTCCTGGTGTTGTCTATAAAGAGAATGGACGTCATTTAGCAAGAGGCCAGTTCACAAGTTCCTATTTGTCACCACACTAATTTGTCATATGATTTGCTTTGAACAGGAAATATCCCACCAGGGGACGATAAATTAAAGCCTTTAACATTTGTCTTTCTCTGCCCATAGCCTAAGACCTTCTTGAGCCATTGATTGATTGATGGATTGAGGTACCAAGGTGAGGGATTGAACCCAGGACCCCCTGAGTAGGAAGCCAGCGCTCAGCCACTGAGCCACATCAGTTCCCCTGAGTTGGTTTTTTCATTTTGTTTGCTTGTTGCTTGTTTCAGTTTTTTTTGGAGGCACTGGGAACCAAACCTGGGAGCTCCCATGTGGGAAGCAGGCATTCAACCTCTTGAGCCACCTCCACTCCCGTATTTTTTTTTTGAGGAACAAGAGGAATTTTCCTATCTTTAGTGTTACTTCCTCATCTGAAAAATGAGAAGGCTGAACTAGATAACTCCAATTAACTTCAAAATTGCAAGACTCTGAATAATAATTCTTAACTGTTGTATAAAGACACCTGTTCCATATTACCAGCATAACAGTGACAGCTGTAGGAGTTTCAAGGTGATAACTGTTTTATTCATTGTTCAGCTCTAAAAGTCAATGGCGTCTCAAGAGGAGGACACGGGCCAACTGCACAGTAGGTCAGTGAGACGAGCCAGCCCGATGGCAGGCCTGGGCTTGACGGGGGCGGTCGACCTCAGGGGGCTCGGCTCCTGCCACGGCCTGGCTCTTATCACTTGCTCAGCAGTCCTGAGTAGGAAGAAAGGAGCAGACGGTGTCCGTGTGTCTAAGCTGACTACTTTCAAATAAAATATTTATTTTAATGATCTTATAATAGTGCTCTCCCAATTAATGCCCATCTGACACTGAATCATTACTGCTAAATATAAAATTTCATGAGATTTCTACTAAACGAATGACATCTGTATACCACTCAGATCCTAACTGCTGTCACACATTTATCATCACTGAAACATTTGTCCCTTATTAATCTATTTTCAAAGATGCCTTGTGTTGATTAGCTGCAAAAGCCTTTTAGGAAAACTTTAATGCCCTGATTTTTAAAAAAAATATCAGAAGATGGCAAAAAATAGGGCCGTTATTAACATATCTTAAAAACCAAAGGTATAATATTAACTATAATTAATATATTTATTAATGTATATTAATGTATTTATACATTATATATACATCATATATACATTATGTAATGTATATGTGATATATATACATTAATGTATATTAATATAATGTATATTAATTCATTAATATAATGAATGTATATGAAGGAAATGAATTCTAGCAAGCATTCAGTAGGTAATGTCTGAAAAGATATTTTTCTCTATTGATAGCATTGATAAACCAATATTAATATCAATACCTAAATCTTGTTTTCATTTTTTTATAAGGATTGAAAATTGTATTGAATCTATTTTAGAAGGTAAATCACACCACTAATTGTTCAGAATCTTTACACTAATATAGTCATAAGAAATATTTTGGATTTATAAGAATTAGAGAAATGGTCTCCTCATAGACTTTAATATTCTGTTTCTGATCATGTTGAGCCTCACTATTAAATCATAGGAAAAGGTTTAATTTCTTCATTAATGGAACTATTATGTCATATTTATTGGCACTCCCCTCTAAACTTGAGTAAAAACAGTAAACTTTCATATATACATGTCTTTGTTTTATATCATAGTTGTAACATTTTTAAGTGTTTTTACTTTTTTAATATAACATTTAAAACTCAAAACGAGACTCCTCCTTTTCTTTCCTTCCTTCTTCCTTTCATTTTAAAAAATTATTAATATTTACAGAGGACCTAATATATGCCAAGTACCATGTCAGGCTTTTTAGATATTCAGACAATTGGCAATTTCAGAAAATAATTATAGCCAATGAAATAAATGCTATAAGATGTAAAATATATGCCCAAAGCACTGGAGCATACCATTATCACTGCTGGGCTTTTGATTTTCCTAAAAGCTCTGTCTCTAATTAGGTTTTTTTTTTAATTTTAAAAAAATTTTTCTCCCCTAAACCTCCCCCCCCCCCACGTTGTCTGCTCTCTGTGTCCATTTGCTGTGTGTTCTTCTGTATCCACTTGTATTCTTTTCAGTGGCAATGGGAATCTGCGTTTCTTTTTGTTGCATCATCTTGCTGCATCGGCTCTCCATGTGTGCGGCACCACTCCTGGGTGGGCTGCGCTTTTCACGCGGGGCAGTTCTCCTGGCGGGGTGCACTCCTTGTGCATGGGGCACCCTTACACGGGGGACACCCCTGCGTGGCACAGCGCTCCTTGTACACAGCACCACTGCACGTGGGCCAGCTCACCACACAGGTCAGGAGGCCCTGGGTTTGAACCCATATGGTAGGTGGACGCTCTATCAGTTGAGCCACATCCGCTTCCCCTCATTAGATTTTAACACATAGCAGGCTGCAACTGTCTTGTCCTTCTGAGAATGCTGTCCCCGCCCACCTACCACGGAGCACGGTGCTTTACCAATACCGCCCACTCAGTCAGTGTTTATTTAGCTGACTAGAATATATAATACTTAGGATGTCACAGACATGTGCAATCTGGAGGTATTTTTTACCTTAAAATAATTTCTTTATTTTGTTTGATTTTATAAGCGATATATCCTTATTGTACAGAATCAAAAAACTCAAATAAGTAATGTAGAATAACAAGTAAGTTACCTTTATCTTCATTATCAAGCAATAATCACTATGTACATTTTAATGCACTTCTTTCCATTCTTTTCCTTTGCATAATTTTCAGATTACCATTTATACAATTATGTTTACATACAATTTTGCATTTCACTTTTTTCTACTTATTAGATCATGAGCTTTTCCCATGGAATTAAGTAGTCTTCAATATTAGGTAGTTTAATAGCTGCCTAATATTCCATTATAAGAATTTATTATTTAAACATTACGGTCTTATTGGACAATTAGTTGTATATTATATTTTGTAATTATAAATATTTAAACAGCCACCATCAGTATCTTGGTGCATAAATCTTTGTTGCAGTCACTGATTATTTTGCAAAGACAACATTTGGGCAAATAGCCACATATAGAGAAAAGTAGTTTGGTTCAAGCTGAAGATTGTTTTAAATTAAATTACTGTTACCTATTATTAAAAGAAATATGTCTTTCTTTTAGAAAACTAATTTTAAAACATTTTCATAGAACTTTAGTACAAAAAAAAGCAAATTATTTTATTTTAACCTAATAGTTATTTTCCATAGTGTCTCCCATGGGACCCTGCATTTAGGCAATTGTTAAAAAAATTTTTTGAAGAAGTGAGTAAATAGAATGGATGGAATGGAGCAGAATAAGTGGAACAATATATGAGCACTTGATAAGTGACTTTGTTGGCAGTCAGTAGCTCAATCTTAAGTCTTTTTTCAGAGTAACTTGATGCTCCGCCTTACAGATCTCATCTATGAGCAGCTCTCAAAACAAACTGTCTTTAAGATCTGTTATCCAGTTATCCACTGTTGCCCCGAAACTCCATGGCTTAAAGTGCCGATCTGTTGTTTCCTCCCCTGGCTTTGGTGGTTGATAGGCACAGCTAGGCTCTTCTGGCTTGGCCTCTCACATGGATGGATCAGACAGGATCGTGGGCTGGAGGCATCTCAAGGCCTTTTCGCTCCATATCAGGTGCCTGGGCTGGGAGGGCTGGACAGCGGGGCCAGTAGGAGCTGGCTCGCCCTCTCTCCCTCCCTCCCTCTTTCCCTCCCTCCCTCTTTCCCTCTCCTGGGCCTCTCCAAATGGCTGGCTGGAGCTGCTTCAGGGCATGTGCTCTCAGTGTAATTGGGCTTCTAACATGGCAGCTGGCTTTTTCTGTAACCAGGATTCCAGGAGACCTGGGTGAAGCTTCTTATAACCAAACCTCAGAAGTCATGCAGTGTCCCTTCTACCCTTTTCTTTTGGGTCAACCAGTGACAGGCAGACCATATTCAATGGGGGTAAAAGCATAGACTGTGCCCTTCAATGAGGGTAGAGCTTGCATGTAATAGAAGAGGAGAAAATAATGGCGGCCATTTTATACAGACTGCCCCAAGGTTCCTAACGCATCCTTCAAATACCATCTCTGTCTCTACCACATACTTTCCCAAACACATGTTTCTCTTTGTTTCTCTCCTTCAGTTAAAACCACTTCCCAGATTAACAGTGAAAGGAGAAGAGTTTGTGTACTTCTTGCTTCTACAGATCTGGCGTTACAAGGAGATCTGAATTCAAATCTCAGCAGCACCCTTTACTAGCAAAAAGACTTGGCCAAGTATCTTCTGACTAGAATGGGTTTTATTTGATTACCAGTGCATCCATAACACTTAACATAGAATAAGCACTCGGTAAATGTTTATTGACTAAATATCTGTGAGTTCCCATTACCTCATCTCTGAGATGGGGATCAGAATGCCCACCAAACCCCAAGAGCAACAGGGTACATTGGGGCCAATTTAAAAAATAATAATAACTGCAGTATTTAAAGGGTTTTTTTTTTTTTCAATCAAAATGAAGGCATTCTTGCAACTTGAATTATCCACGTTATGGAAGAGAAGAATGCTAATAAGAAAACTGACGTTGTTTTTTAGCCACTAGAATGCAAACAGCTGTTTAAAAATAAGCACAATTCTAAAATTACTATTTTAGAAATAAAAATGCAAAGATATGTTTCTTTTCGAATCATATGTTGTTATTTCTTGAAGCTGACAGCCAATGTACACCCAAGACTGATCATGACTATTCTAAACTATCCTTTCATGTCAAAAGATAAATAACATTCTCTGATTCATCAGCCCCTACCCCTCCAAAAAAAAAAAAGGATCTAATCTCATCCTCTGAATTCCCTACAAAATTTTATCTGTGCCTCACTTCTGGTCTTTGCCCTTCCCTGGTCTCTACTCTCATTATTTCTGAGCCTTTCATTCTCCCCTCTTAGAATCTAAGCCACTTGATAGCACACATCAGCATGTTTATACATTTTTGGTATAAATTACCATAACCTTTAGCTTTTGAGTAAGGATGGGGTCACTTCTGTCTCTGATAGTATTGCCTCTCACCCTCTGTTGCTGTCCCTGGAAACGGTGGTTGATTTCAACAGACGTAGTTAATATTGGTTCTAATTATTTTTCTTTTGCTGTAAAATGTGATACTAATTGGTAGTTGCCTCCAAGCACAAAGTGTCAGAAAAAAATCAAATCTATGTTAATGTACCACCAGATATCATGGAAACCAAAGTGCATCCCATGATTTTTGCTGTCAATTTTCATTAGTAAACATGTATTTCATGAAGATGATTACAGAGTGTCTGATTGGACCCTTGTTGGAAATAGTGTCCCACAGCTCCTCAGAACGGTTTGTACTTAACTTTGTCCCTTGCCTTTTGCCCACAGGTCCCCCAGGCCCGCCTGGAATAGTGATAGTTGAGGAGATCACCGAGAGCACAGCCACACTGTCCTGGAGTCCAGCCGCCGACAACCACAGCCCCATCTCCTCCTACAACCTGCAGGCCCGGAGCCCGTTCTCCCTGGGCTGGCAGACGGTCAAAACAGGTAGGAGACGCTAAGGCAGTACCACGCAACACCAGAGCAGCTTCCTGTCTCATGCGTTCTATTTGCTGGTGATCTCAGAGACCTCCCTCTTGAATTCTGGAGTATTTTCGACCTGACCACTCCAAGGATGGAGTTGACGCCAACAGATACAAAGCTGCATGTCTTGACGGCAGAGACTGGGATGGGATGAGAACAGATGTTCAATAGGGGACATGGAAAGTTTTGCATATCTATTAAACATCCAAATTGGAATGCCAAGTAGGCAAATGGGTGTACGAATCTGCAGTGCAGGAGAGAGATACAGCATAAAGATATAAATTAGGGAGTTTGGGCATATAAATTGTTATTTAAAACCATGATTCTGCACATCATCCCCAAGGAAATAAGTAGAAATAGAAAAGAGAAAACTATGAAAACAGAGAAACTGAGTGAAAGCTGGAAGGAAGGAAAGGCTAAGAGGGTTTTGTTTTCTGTTGGTGGGGGGAAAAAACACCTGCCTGCTTGTTTGCTGATGAGAAAGATCCATTAGAGGCGGCTGTGGGAGAAAAAGCAGACACGAGAGGGCCACAGGCGAGAGGTGCCCCGGAGAGGATTTAGGTTTCTATCAAAGTGAAAAGCTGGAGGAGTGTTTCAAGAAGAGAATAAGTGTGTAGGGGATTTTGTTGATGACGGGCCATGAATTCCAAAGGTCAGGAATTAGGGAGGGAGCTGGGGCAGAAGAGAAAAAGTGCAGAATTCGATGGGGATGAGAATGCAGATGACCAGGGACAGCTCAGACGCCTCCGGCTGCTTGAGGTGACTGACATCAGCAAGCGTAAAGGAAGCGGTGAGGAGGCCCCGGAGCAGCCGGGAGAAACGGTGACCACGTGGTGTCCTTTGGGAAGGTGACCCCTGCTTCCCACCTCTGAGCTTGGCAGGGCACAGCTCAGTGTTTCAATAACTACAGACTGAACAGTGGCCTTTTCGCCCCACCTCTTTGACTGCCAGGATGTGACTCAGGTGCCAGTGCAGCAAATGGGCACAACTATTCTCCAGGTGTTCATTTCACTGCCTAAAAAAAAATCAATTCCGCGTCCTGTGGAACTTATCCAGGGTCCACACTGCCTACTCACTGGTCATTTACCTTCACAGAGCTGATAATTTAGTAACATTCGGTGAAATTTCAGAAGAGATTTTCATGAAAAATCTAAGATGCCTTTAATTCACTCTGTCATAAAAAACTGTGTTGTCATCAGATCAGGGGCCCCCCTCCCACCCCCATGGTTAAACAGAAAGCCAGGACTGATGCAAATCCAGAGGAATTTTGCACACCATGAGGAAAGCTCTCCCTTTTTTTTCCCCGTTTCATCCTTCCAGCAAATGTTCTTCTAGAAACATTTCTTAGACAGTGCAGACTTGTGAATCAGAAAAGCCATCCCAAATAGAGTTTACTTGCTATGTAAAAAATATTTTACTGCATGGTGATTGTCTTTGACAATTTAGTGCTTCAATGTAATAACATCTAAATGTAATGCAAAAGTTACTCCACGGAGAATTCAGAGCTTCCTCCTAGATCGCACAAATTAGAGCTTTCAAATTAGGAAGTTACATTCTTAATCTCAACTTAGAACTGCCAAGCATCTTAGCATGTTTGTCAGACCTGGGAGAGGCAAATTGATTGAGAAATTCCCCAAGAGATTGGGGGAAAAAATTATTAAATTATAGCCTTACATGACATCTTGTTTGGGGTTACAGGGTTGATGAAATTATGTTTAGTGTAGAAAATGACAAGTTATACATAAGGACGAGAGAAAAGAATTCTAATTTTTGCCAGCAAACTTGGACATATAGAAGTGCTTAATTCCTGAAGACTGATTTTCCTTTGGGGCCACGCCTGTGTGTTGTAAGGAAGGGGGCATCAGCCTGCTGGTTCTGAGGGTGGACGTGCTCTCCTTCACCGCCGTTCAGAGCGCCTTCCCCAGTCCTCCTAGTGACATGCAATCTCTTTCCTCTCTGTAGTCCCCGAAGTGATAACAGGGGACATGGAGTCCGCCGTGGCAGTAGACCTGAATCCCTGGGTGGAATATGAATTTAGGGTGGTAGCTACCAACCCCATTGGGACCGGAGATCCAAGCACCCCGTCTCGAATGATCCGCACAAATGAAGCAGGTGAGAACTGAGTCAGGATTCTGAATTTGGCATGCCTCTGACCTCTTTGAAAGCAAGTTGAGTGAACGGTTATTGCTTGCCTCAGCGTACTTTTCCTAATTCATTCCACAAAATCATTTTCTTTAAAATCTTGTATTGGTTTTCAGGTCTTTCCCTCGTTGATCCCCCCAAATACAGGCTTCTAGATGCTTCAGTTTCCTCCCAAGCCCCACATCCATCTTTCAAGATATCATGAAACTGAAGCAGTATCTTCTAATTACATGCTCATTGAATGTAGCATATCCGTACAATTCCTAAGGGGTCGTTTCACCTTCTTTTTCTCCCTTGACCTCACTTACCTTTAATTACAGTGTACTTCCTGAGAACTCTTTTGTGTGGTGCCCCCCCACCTAGAATGAATTAACTTTGCAAAGACAAACGTTGTCCTTCCTTGACCTGCTAGTACCTCCTTAAAGTCTAGGTGTAATAGAAGCAGCTGTCTGCTTCCTGACTTAGAAAGCCTAGCTTTCTTCAGATCCTGTAGAATGAAGTAACTCTGATAGAATGTTTCTAATGACACATGAGGGAAATTAACCACTTTATTTAAAACTACAGTTTAAAATACTTTTACTATCACCTTGCAGAAACAGAGAAAGTTGTGCTTTGAGGTTTTTTTTTAGTAGATCATTGATTACTTTGTACCAGGTCATATTGACATTTATCTTACATATCCCTATAAAATTGTATTTTAAGAAAGTACCAAGTAAGACACTTAATTAGGAAAACACAAACATCACTAATGCTGGTGAGAACAATTTGAAAACAATAGAGAAATGGTGAGGGTGAGCAGGTAGTAACTATAGGGATTGAAAAAAAGGCAAGTTTGCACTCAATAGTAGCATAGATCTCAATAATCCTTAAAATATAAGTGTACT